>NC_064877.1:57708146-57745646 GCF_943734665.1 Anopheles aquasalis
TTAGTATACGAATCCACGGAATGCCCGAAAACTAACCAGGTATACTTGGATGAAGCTGAGACTGAACAAATGCATGTAATTTGTCGTTTTTGTGATCATTAAAACCGCAGCAAGCGAATCAAAAATCTCCGGTTTTCAAAGCAAGGTGCAGCCACAGCACTTATTTCTCCGCTATATGAAATTTTATGTTTGATTCTGTTGTGGTTCTATCTTTGCTTTGAAAAATATCAAATCGATACGAAAGTGCATGTTCTTTTTAAACTGCGCCACCAACTGATGATGAATTTGTTTTCTTGAATTTCTTCGTATCACCAGAAACATCTTCCCTAGCTGTCATGAATAATATCCAACATGGCGTTCGGGATAATTTGACAATTCCGTCGACGCGCGACGTTGATAAACAATACGAGGAAAACCCAACAATAAAACAGCGAAACAAACGAAGATCGAAAAAAGTCTCGGGAAAGGTTGGATTTGTTGTTTCGTTGATTAGCGGAATGTGAAGAAAATTGTGGCCCCTACCCCCGTTCTTTAAATCGTGCAAAAGCGAGTAAACATCCCTCCGAAACCCAGAAACAGCCGCTGCTGCTTCGCGTCCTCTGCCCTTCCTTTGCGCGTCTTTCGTGTCGTCCCGTGAACGTTTTCCGTAAACCTTTTCCGTGTTTATCCCAGATGTGAACACCCAAAAGTGATTCCAAAAACGGGGGAACAAGTGTGATTCACCGGTGAGTGAGGGCCCGGACCGAAGCGGCCACCTAAAAGCATAAACTATGGTCAACACAATGGAGAGCTCGTACGCAACGATGTCCAACATTTCGCAGCATACGGAAAATTTCCCACTGCCAGGTATGTTGCAGCAGCACCGCGCGACCTCGTTTTGCCCCACGGCAGCACCCCTTTCCCCCTTCGTTTCCGTTAGTTCTCGTCCCCCGGGGGTCTTGATGTGTCACTCGTGGACCACGGCGTGTGTCATAAGGCACCCCATAATTAGCAAATGCAGGCGCAATTGGTTCACCACGGGCCTCTGGTTACGTACGCGCGTCCCCCTTTTGCGCGGGCAACTACCATCACCGACCGGGTTATTATCTTCATTTGCTTAATGTCTCCGACCGGAGTCCCCTGGCGGTGGAATGATGGCCATCAAACGCAGCACATTCATCACCATTTATCCAGACACTTTTTAAAGCGGAGCACAAGCATCTGACCAGCGGATCCACCTTCGCTTCCGTTATGTTGTACCCGAGAGCACCACCGATGTTTACATTGGCCGCCCACGGGCAAGAACTCGACCAACAACAACAACAACAACAAAACTTCCCAACTCCAGATCCGGTCAACGTGCGGGTACGCACGTTCCACAGTTGCTCGGTTCTTCCGAAAATAGACTCGTAATGCTCCCCACGTTCCATTCTTCACGATCCATCGATCATTCGCTACCTTCCTTCACCGGTTCCCCCGGAGGTGGCATCGATCGATCGGTTGATTAACGGGAGTCTGACCAAATACGAACAGACTTCTGGTAAACCTTAGGAAGCATGAAGAAGGGTCTGTCGTCGTGGTCGCGGTATCGTCGTCGTGGTCGCGGTCATCGCGGACGGTTCTAGGACCGACGTAAGCGACAATCGTTAGCGAATGCAAATGCCGCTATCACACGCCGGTTCGCTATGAGCGGAACGGAAAGACTTCGTTTAGAGTGAAATTGACCGCGGTGTGTGCGCGCCCATTCCTTTTGGCCTCGATTTACAACGGTGATACCGCGGTGGCTAGTGTTCTTCCCTTCATTTACTGCTTCATTTTGATCAACCCGATTGGCCTCAAATCACGCGTAATGATAGCACTACGAGCGGTGACTGTTGATACTGATTTGCGGTTTTCATTATTTTCTCGTTTTAGAACTAACACCAGAACAGCAGAAGCTGCTGATAGAGCTTCGGCGGAAGAAACAGGAAATATTGCTCGAGATACAGGTGAGTCAAGAAGAAATTCTCTCTGTGCGATATCGTTGGCATCGTTATTGATCTTCGCCCCCTAAGACATGGTCCTCAGTGAAAAGGAGCCGGTGACGCATCGCAATCAGTGAAAAGTAGGGACCGTTTACTAGTCCTTTGTTCGAATAATACCGATATAGAAATGCTTACCTCGTGATTGTAGTCCTTTAAGCTGTCTGATACCTTTGCAGATTCACCACGAATTGCTTATTACAAGAGAACTCGTTCGTTCGACAGAACAACAGAACGGTGGATGGTTCACGATAAACCCCGGTCGATTGTGTACTGGAAGCCTTCGCCACGATGTGCTGCCGTTCAGCACAGCGCAGAACCTCGATTCACAATGTCTCTTGTCCGTCCTCACGTGTACTCTTACCTTACACGGGAGCACGCGAGCACAACACCATACTGTGGCCACCGACTCGAATCACCACGAACCGTTAGGAATCCGGTTGCTCATTTCAACAACCTAAGGGCAGTTGACCTGAAGTGTCCTTTTCCACGTTGACATTATAAGCGCACCTTCGTTGCGCGTCAGCCAAACCCCCCGGGGTCCGTCCTCACGCTTCTATAAATATGTTGCTGTACCCGGTAACCGGCACCCGGCTCTCCCTTCTCAAATCGTGTTCATTTCGGATCGTCGTGATTTTTGATCCTCATCGTTATGCCCGCCAACGGACAGGCACAGGCACGCGAATCTGTTTGCTAATGAAGGCGGCCAAGCCAAGCCCCCGTTAGTCTAGCTGGGGCCTATACGGTTGTTGATAAATGCGTCTAGGTCGCGGTGTTGATGATGCGAACAGTGGCCCCCGGTACGGTAACAGTGTTTTAGGCTTAACACCTAGCCAACCGCATCGTTTGCCGGTATGTCAGGCATCCCCGGGTTGGGGCGTGGTCTACAGAAATCAATGCCATGCGAAATGGCTCCGGTTCGGCATTAATCCGGTGTAATCCATTGCGTGCCCATCTCGAGCATTTGCGCATAGGACGATGGGTAGAGTGTATCAGTTTAATTATCTTTTTTTGCTTAATCAAACCTTCACTATTATCTGGTAGAACTCTCTTGCCGTAGATTTGCCCTTCTCCTCGCGAAACTCCACTCCAGAAGGAGTTTCCCGGCAAAAGAACTAGTTCAAGGTTTTATCGCGAAGCTCATGGAAACCCTGGCAGACACTAGCGTGTCCTTGTTTGGCGGAAATAGTGACAATTACCCTTGGCTGGAGGTGCTCATCATTTATTTTCCGTTTTTGGCAACCACCAAACGCCGGTCGCATGTTTTGAACTTTTCGCCGTACGCTGCCGGATACCGGGGCAATGTATTGATTATTTTCGGCTCATGCATAGTATACATAGTTGATGGTTATCGTTTCCTGCGGCAGCAGCAGGTCCATTAGTTTTGACCTTTGCATTTTTAGGCCATGGGTAAGGCTTGAGTGCGGATTGATCGCGGCGCAGACTTTCTGTTGAGAATTCGCTCGCAAAAGATGGCATTGTCTCTGAAATGTAGTACGAGCCTCTTGTGTTTATTACAATTTACGATAATTTACATTGTATTGTTCTGTTTTGTGGCTATTGTTTCGCACTTCACATAAAAAAGGACTAAATGGCGTGCCGTGCCGTGTGTTCCTGTATTTTTAATGGAAAAGATACGCTGTTCCGGCTGCCACGATGTCGAGAAATCTCATTAACTTTATTACAGTTTACGATAGGCTGTTTTCTGGGTCAATTTAGGAAAAGTTTTCCGGACACCACACACCACGTAGTGCTTGTGTGATTGTTCCGTAATAAAATTAAATGTGCTACAAGGAACCGTACCGGAATGGCGAACGAAAGGACGTTGGGTTGGGAAAACCCGGGGACGACTAACCGTATTTCGTAGAGGTCGATTCTTTCTTTAATGGAATTGGCAGTTAATATACGGTATAGCTAATACTGTACAACTAACATTAAATTCCAAGTTACTTTAATTGATTCTATGTTATGGATCTATGATTCTGTTTGTTAGTTTATCTTACACCATCACTTTCAATATTATTCCCCGTTGCAGGAACGCTTCAATCCTGCAACACCGAGCCGGGTATCTTGTCATAAAAGTAAACAACCCCGCTGGTATCTGTCCGTTGAGCTTTCTCGATTCTATGTTCCTTCTTATTTACTGCTCGTAAGGATCCGTCTCTCGCTCTCTAGTCGCGCTCTCTGTGTCGCTCTTTTCTCTTCTATTTGTTTGCTTAGCATAAAAATAACCGCCAAAGGCGCGGTCCATCGAAGGGTGGCCACTGTTGAGAGGCGAGAGAAATGGTGAGAAAGTAACGCGAAAACGTGCACACCACGTTGCCAGAAACTCGCAACACGCAAACACCACACACCGGGAACCCCCGGGAACACATCCAGAGCGATGTTCTTCCGGATCGTTTCGCTCAAGTTCCTTCCGGCGATGGGTGGATTCCTTTCCTTGCTGGTTTTATGCGTTTTTCTTCCTTTTTCGCTCTGCTCCAGTGTTACAGTTCATTGGACTCGAAGTTGCTCGAAGAATTGTTTGTCAGGAAGTCGTTCGCTCTTCGATGGAGCTTTCATTCTGCATCTTCTTAGTGATGCACATTTCCCCTTTAAGGTATTTAATGTGTTCAGTTCCAGTTAATGGTGTGAGTCACATACATTGTCACATAGCCGTAGAAGAGTTTTCTCATTTTCTAAACGATCCGTTGATTCATCCATTGAACGACCACCGGGCACCGGCTGCTGCTGCTGCTGCTGGTGGTGCGGTCCTCCTCGTGGATGTCCTTGAATGGAATTCGCTCCGGGTTCGTTTCTCCTGCTCACGCTATCCTGCAAAGTGCTACGCTACGCTACGAGTACACCGTTGAGGTCGATCACACGAGAGCACACAATCTCAGGAGCTGGCAGAGCAGAGCCGGCACATGGTGCAACCGCATGCCCAGGCCAACACCCTAGCCCAGGACGCGAGGGCACTGGCATGCGCCGGAAAAAAGTTGCCCTTTTTCCCGGGGAAGCTTTTCGCTTCCGGCTTCCGTCCCCGAAAGGCGTGACATTTGGGATCGAACGGGGAACGGTGTCGGTGCGCTCTCGCAGTCGACTGTTCGAGCCACGTGCTGATGTTGTTATATCCTGCTAGTGTGACTCAAATCAACTAAACACGAGAGTAGAGAGATACGAGAGAAAGTGTCGTATGTTGAACCCGCAGGTGTGCTTTACGAGTGTTGTTTCCTGTTGGCAATTTGCAGAAAAATTAAGATGTGAAACATGTGGCGTGGACAGAGAAGCACTAAGTGAATGGTAATGTTGTGGTAATGTTGGGATTAGTTCAATCCGGCTGCGGAAAGTGTGAAATGAGTGGAATTTAATATCCTACTTTATCTTTTCTTATATTATCTGTTAATACAATGTTTCTGTTCATTTAAGATTACGATTTCAATCTGATGGATTCTGTTTGGATTGGCAGCAGCTTGGAATGATAACAATTTAGTAACAACGCAACATAAAACAATGATGAAATCGTTCATTATTCATTAGGCGCCGGTATGAGCAACGGAACGGTGAATCTCTCGTACGGTCCTTCACCGGCGGCCAACCGGAAGGACGATCGATGCTGCTGATGTTAGTTGGCGCTTTTTGTTTTGGGTTTATGTCCGGCTATAGTACGCTTATGTAGATCGTTCTTATGTATTGATCCACCACGGGGCAGTGGTGTTGGTGGCTTTGGCGTCCGTACGCAAGAGACGTACCACGCGGTAGTACTACACCGTAGCGTACACCGAAGGCGCAATAAATTCTTGGCGTTCCTTTGCCACCGGTACCATAACCGGAGCCACCGTGTGGGCGATGACGTCGACGATGTCTTGTGAACCGAGTGCCGCCCGTTGTTGAAATTGGCTCTCCGATCTTTTCTATGAGATTGAACCATCGAGATTGGCTGCTTAGCAGCGATGCTGTGAGGTTGAACACATCTAATGGATACTCGGCGGTATTAAAAGCCAAATCGCGTGGATGGGTGATGGGGTGCCCAAGACACAAGACGTTGGAACGTCTTTTTCGAACAATGTGTATGCGTCATGGATGGATTTGTGATCGATGAAAAGCGAGAATGATTTTTGGATTCTGTGGCATTCAGTCGATGAGAAGCCGCCGGTCTTTCTGAATACTTAACGAATCCTTGTCTCAAGGTTACCGCCATTGGATTCACGGCGGAAACTATTCTTAGCATTTGCTCTTGTGTTCTCGTGGCATTGAAGAAGTGGTAGCCCTTGAACGATCAGCAAACTACAGAGTATTCTACAGTCAGTGACAAACGTTGGCCAATGAAAATGATTGTTAACAGTTTGGTGGACTAGCATAAAGGATCAGGGGATGCTCTTTGTATCTATATCGAATGAAAACACTATTTTTTTTTTAATTTGACTCCAGGAAGGTGTTTTGTTATTCTTTTTAATATCCATTTTTCAGTTGCTTTGTCGAAGAATTTAGAATCTAGAAAAGAATCAAGAATTTCTTAAGAAAAATTGTTTTTACTTCTGCGCTTTGCACAAGTCCTCTATTGCTTCAGAATTCATACACTTCTTTGTATAAAATCTTCGTCAATATTGCGAAATGCTGTTTTTGGAGTGTTTTTTATCATTATATCGAAAACCTCACAATTGTAAGTTGCATGATTTAAATGATGATGTAAATGAGTAAAAATCTCCATCTACACATAAAATAATGCATCAGCGATGCAATTTATGTACGAAAATAAGTTCCTGTTTTTTTTATTAAATCGCTTTTATGATTCATTCCCATGAGGCCCACGAACCAAGATGAAGAGTTTATGGTTTCGTCAATCAATAGCTGCCTACTAGCATTATTCGCTTGAGTCTAGTTTAAAAATAGTTCTTTTTACATTGAATTACAAAAAAAAAGTAATAAATCCAGACCTGACACGATCGTAAATGCCATACTGCGCCATGAATGGTTGCATACAGTCAACTCTTTATTGAAATCGCATTTTGCGATTGTTCGATTTGTTGTTCGAGATGCCATTCAGCGAAACATATAACCGATTGTCTTCCTGTCTGTTGTCTGCCCTGGCTGGAGCCGGTAATCACTGCCAGTGAAGCATTCATAATCGAAGGTCAATGTTCGGTTGCTGTTGACGACTTGTGCAGACGACTTTCATCATGCGACAAGTTCTCGTTCCACTTGTGAGAGATATAAAACATTCTTCGCTAAATAATAAATAGTTGACATTATCAAGGGAATGTTTTGTTTAGAAATGAATAGCATGACTCTGAGCATAAATATCTTCATTCTTCCATTCATTTCTTCTACTATCCCGAGTATTCGTTGCCATTAACACTTCCAATTTCTTGCCAAATTAATAACCCAATAGTAAGAATGAGGAATGTTCAAACAAAACACAATGCTTTAATTCATCTCTGGCCTGTTCTCCGGGTGCACACCTTCTCATCATCTTGTTGTAGTTCTCGGTTTGTTGATCCAGATTTTTCAAGGTCCCTCTCTCTCTCTCTCTCGCATGCCATTCCGTTGGCTCCCAACCCACCCACTGGAACTCTAAAAGGGGTGATGGACGGACAAGCGATGCGAACGCGCGTATCATCATTATCTCGCCGCACCATCCCCCCGCCAGTGGTTTGTGGCATCGTTTCGGCGGCTCTGGACCTCGAAGCGGATGTTTTGCAAAACATAGTAAGATATCAACCCCCGGGGGGGGGGGGGGGGGGGGGGGGGTGCCACCCATACACCCACACAAGGCGTGCGATGTTTATTTCCTCCTCTTTGCAAAAAACAACTCACTTAACCCGTTCGCGATAGCGGGGTGGTAGAGTGGTGGCCAAGAATGCGCCACGATACACAACACATTCGAGGTGTGCGTACCACTTGGGACCTCCTTTTGTCAACGAACAGAGAAGAGGGGGTGATGTTTCTGGGGACTTCCATCTTCACCTCTTTATCTTCGACCGTTCCTTTTTTTTTGTGCTCTCTCTCGCCCTCTCTCTCGAGCTTTCTAAGCGCTCTCTTTGAATCTCTCGGCGCCTTATATGCTCTCTCGTCGGCAAAGTATGATGCGATGATGCGTCACCACCGCCCGCAGCAGCATGTTCCGTGTCCACCAACACCACTGAGCGTGACGATGGCCAAGGGGAACCGGAGCAGCGGCAGTAGCAGCTGCTAGCAGCCATGCTAAGCTATCTGGTTCTGGGCGAGCGAGCGAGCGGGGTCTGTTTGCGTTTAAGTCGTTGCCACCACGTGCGCGCGCTCTCGTCGTCCATTCTCGTGCCGCCCGCCCCCGGCCTGCTACTTGAGAGACGGTGCGAGTAGAGTAGTAGGGTGTGTTCGACGTCTTTTCGATGTCGATGTTATTCTCTTTTGCTCCTCGCTCCCCTACGCTCTCGCTGGTGGTGTTTTTGCTCGATCCCCCATCATCATCATCATCATCGCGCGCGCGTTTGTCGTTGTCGTAGCAGCCCTTGGCCGTCGCCTACGTTGTCGTCGTCATTTTCAGAGCCGGACGCAAGGCGGACGGTCGCACGTCCAAGATATCCGTCCTGCGGTTCGGTGCGTCTTCGCTGCGTTGTGCCGGTCGAAAGGAACGGGGCGAGCGTTGTTTTATTTGCGTATCTCGAAGGTGTCATTTCCATCTATTGTTCCGTGTGCGCGCTCGTGTGTTTTTGTGTGAAGGTAATTCTCAACCAACCAAGCATCCCAGATCTTTCCATCGTTATCTATGGCGCATCTTCGATCTGTTGTTGTTATTACTGGTGTTTGCTAGTATGATTTCTACGAGTGAATGAGTGGCCGCGCACTGCAACAGTGAGATGAGTGCGCACGTGATGCATCACCGTGATCCGATAATAACCCATTCAAACGTCAATCGCAGACGGCGAATGTATGTGTGTTTCTGTGTGCTCATTGCCCCGAATTGATCGCCGAGTGTTCGAAGGGCGACGAATTAAGCAATTGTCTTGACCACATACCCCCCGGCGGGGGGCGGTGGTGGCAATTACAGAGCGTGGTGCCTGTGCTGTGTGGTTGTTGTGGCCGAGCCAATATTGTGTGATTTGCGGCGCCTCCCTTCTGTGATCTCGGTGCGCCAGGAAGACGAAAGAAATGTGTTTGCAAACATCGTCCTCAGGCGCGCAGTAGGCAGCAGTAGCAGGAAGCCCCAACTTCCTGGCTCGCCGATCACCACACGGCAGCCTCACAAATGACGTTGCTAGGCGAGTGGTGAGAAAGCGAGATGTGGTCCGGAGGGGTGGGGGTTTGGGAGATGATGCTGTATCAAATTAGCGCGATCTGGGCCCCCATCGGGCGTGCCTGTGCGACATGTGACCACCGTCGAACGGAACGGAAGGAAGCCTCCTAAGAAACCCCTTTCCCTTTCACCATCCGGAGGAGGAAGTGAAGTTGTCTCGGCCTCGATGGTTTTTATTAATTAATCAAGCACTCATTGCGTTCGATGTGGATGCTGTGTGTGGTCGGTCGCGGATCGGTTAGTACATTCCGAGGTGGTGTTTCCGAGAAAAAAAAACTCGCGTTTCTCCAAACTTCTTGGGAATTTCATCCCACGCGCTACAACAACAAGTGGTGACTCCCATATCACTACTTCGCTCGTCAGTGTGTGTTTGTTTGCGAAGCGTGAAGTGATATCTTGCAACTCGCGAAGGCATGAGTCACATGGGTGTAAAGCGTGATAAAGATTGCTATCGTTTTCGTGGCAGCCCCTCGTCAGGCCAAGTGAATGCATTCAAACGTGTTCGACGTTCAGCAAACCAAGTGTTTTGCCAGATTTTTACTCACTTCTTGTATGGTCAAGTGTTCTGCCTCTGAGTCTACGTCGAAAACAAGGCATGCGCTCCGTGTACGGTATGGGTATTGATCAATAACTCGCCTGCAAATTGATTGACGTCAATGTATTCAGCGTTTGCAGGTTACTTTACGAGGGTTCTCGTTTATAAAATTGACGTTTTTTGGGATTTTGGACATTGGAATTTTGAAGATGGCTTTTTTTAGTCAAATTTCAACTGAAATTCAACTGAAATTTCAGCATTACAGTGTATAAACTGTTTTCCTTTTAAGGAGACATTGCTAAAGTCAACTTGAGCCCCTTTTGGATCTCTTTTTTTAAATGAGGACAATCTACACAAATTGCCTATGCCTTGAAATTTTCTCCAGGGTTGCTTTGTTCGAAAGAATATTGATATCGTTTTATCAACGTTGCCTTCAGACGTCAAATGAAAAAAAGACGACCCTAAAATGTAAAAAAATCTATTTTTTTGTGTCAATGATATAGCGCTTTTGTTGTAGGCAACCGAAATGGTTTTTTTTTAAATAACCGCCTCTGTTCCTACAGCGAACAACAACAAATTTGTGTTTTAAAATTTAAACTCAACGTTGATCCTCAGCAAGCTTGAAAGGGAGTAGCGTCTTCTGTTCTCGAACCCCTCAACGCTGTCGAAGTTGAGGTACAAACTTTACTTTTTTTTCCAAAATCAATTATTCAAACACACACTTGGACGAGCTCGTTCCATCGCAACCGACGGTTTTTGGGACGGGCGAGGTGGCCACAACAAAATTTGCTAGTGTTTGCGTTAGGTCACACCGGCTCTGTTGGTCGGTACAACACCGCACGGGACACAGTAAATTGTCTGGCGTCTGGCGAAGGGGTCAACCCGCAAAAACAGGGTCGATTCCAATTTTATCCAATCCTCCCACTCGCTCTCTCTCTCTCCGTGGAAGCGAAAAGTGGAGTTTGGTGGCGAAAGGCGAATTTCGAATGTGCACATTGGTCGGCGGGCGGGCGGGTGGCGCGTGCACATATGTCGCGTTCGCTGTCGCCACCATTGCCGCCCGTTGTGTCGTGCTCCTAAATTACCCCTTCCGTATCCGGTACCAGGGATCCCGTGCGCCTGGGTGCGTGCGTGCAACGGAGCGGTTTAGCGGGCCAGACGGTGGTGGCCGTTTGCGCTAGTGGGGGGAGGGTATGTCATTCTCCCGGGGGGGGAGGCTTGAGGTGCAGTGAGAATGTAGAAAATGTGTTTTTTGCTACTGCTGCTGCTGTTACCATAAACAACAGCCACCAGTCACCAGCCGGTGGCGGTCAAATGCTGCCTCGATACGATCGACAGTAACAGCGCAACAGCGCAAAAATGGTTCCATCCCATTAGCGGCGGCAGCAGCAGCATGAGTCATCAGCTCAACTCGCGATCGCGCCTCGCGAATGCAGCTCTCTCGCTTTGCGCACACACCCCAGCGGACATTTTCCCCTCCCGGGGGGTGAAATTGTGAGCACCATGCAACATCCTTCGCGCTATCCTTGTTTGGTTCAAGCTAATTTTTCTCTGCTTTCTCACTCTTCGTGCCCCTCTCGGTTCACCCGTGGTGCTATCCTCTTTTTGCTTCAGACGGATTTTTTTATTCCTTTCTCGCTCTTCGCGCCACCCCCGAGTCATCCATGTTGCTATCCTCCACTGGCTTTAGGCAGATTTTTTTCCCTTCTCGCTCTTCGAATGATCCTGCGAGGATCATCCGTGTAAACATACGCGGTGCTCAACGCGATTACATCTGTATGCGATCGAGTTTGAGCTTTGACGAAAAGTGACCCAGGCAGCTCTCTGGGCTTTTCTCCTAAGAGAAAACGAACAGCATGTTTTTCGGTGAAAAACACTTGAAACGCCCCTCAAAACATTTTTAAAATTAGTATTAATGAATAAACAAAGCATCACACTGCATTTCATTCCGGTTAAAACACTTATTTGTGAAAAAATGTGCATTTTGGAGTGAAATGGTGATTTAGGGAACTTTCAAATACACCCTACGCAAAAGAACAGGAGAGAAAAGGACGGAGATAGACCTCTCTCTCAGATCCGAAAATCATAAGATTGGTCGAAGAGTCTTTCCGAAAGCTGAAAATATGCGTCAAGTTTTTCAGTGAAAATACCTAAAACACCGCTTAAAACATGTTTAAAAACATTTTTAAAATCAAATCAATTTATAACAATGCATTACGTTCAGGTTACAACAATTTTCAATGCAATGTTGAACATTTTGTACTGCGATGAGGATCAACAGAACTTTCACGATAACCCCATACGAAAGAAGCGAGAGAGAAGGACGGAGAAGGATCTGTCAAACGTGTTTGTTAGGTTGGAAAGCTGGTCGGATGCTGATGATCGCGCTGCTGGTAAGTTTGCCAAAAATATGCATAATTTTAACACATTTTGTTGGTTTTCCATTCTTTACAGATCATTTATCAGATACAGCAGCAGTGCCCGAACGATTCGTCGTGATCTGGTGAGTAATTAAGCTGATATTTGGACGATCAAGTCCGATGCCGTACCACTGCCTCTTTCCAGAATGTTCCTGCACATGCATCGCCGGGAGATTGGAAAAGGATGTGAAAACGTTTTACGGTGAGTAAAAAGTGTTTCCAAATGATTCTAATAGTGTTATAAGTGTTTTAAAAGTGAAAAAATCTTCTTTTTGTGTTTTTCTAGCCCTCCGAGAGCTGCGAGCCGTGAGTAAGCGGTATGTGTGAATGTGTGCCGTCCATGCGAACGGCCCGTCTATGGGAACGTACTTTTCGGTCCTTATACGGCCAACGAAGGAAGGAAGCATTGTAAGGATGAGGTATGTTTGGTGCTAGTGTTATGTGATTGAGTTTTAAAAAAGTGTGAATAAATATTATGAAAAATGAAATTGCGAATTGTGAGAACATTTTATGCGCACATCCGAAAGATGCAGGGGGTTGAGGGTAGGGTAGGGAGGGAGGAGGGAAGGGTAGGATAGGGTAGGGAGGGGGGTGGGGTGAACCTAGGGGGGCACGATGCGATCACACGCACACCACTGCGACCCACATTTCACCAATACACGCACATCCGGTTCATCCGATTCATCCGAGAATGAGCATCCCTGGTTAACCATACTTAAGCCGTTTCCTTAACCAGGGGGGGCACTTTTGGGTAACCAGGGGTCCTTATGTATGGATAACCAGGGGTCGCGCAACAATTCCGCCTGCTGGGACAAAGCAAGCATTGGCGCACGACGAGGTCACAAGTCCGGTCGCGTTCAGCGTTGATATCAGTTTGTTCCTTTTGGTTTCTTTTTTTTTTCGTTGAGTTTATGTTTCATTTGCGTACTTGCTGATAGGAGAGGGTGCATGGTAACGGGACTTCCTTGCTATCAAACCGCGCTCTGTGCAGTCATCCGAAGTGTTGCTGGCGGTTTCGCTCAAGTCCACACGGTGACGAAACACGCTAAAGAGGGCTTTCCGTACATTTCGTATATATTCTCCCCGATGCACAATTTGCGTTCGCTATTTTTAGTGTCACTTTTCAAAGACAATAGCACCATAACAGATGGGTGTATCTGTTCGTGGTGAAGATCGTGGTATCTTAGCATCAAACGAACATCAATCCACTTTTCGAGATCCATGACACAAGCGGCGTATGTCGTTGAATGGATGGTACTTGAAGCAGCGGCTTCAAATAAAATTACAGCTCCCTGTGAGCATGGCAAATACTGTGAGCACATTTGGTGAAGTGTACTCCTTCCCTATAATAGACTGGCCAAGGAGCACTCTTGTATGATACTAAAGCGCACTCGAGCGATCTAACGTCCTTATCCGTGGTTCGGGGTGGGATGAACTAACCCAATTTCATTTACCTACCTCCCCCAAGAGTCCGAGAGTTTTACGTGCTTGAAAGGCGAAACAAGGAAGTTGCCTAGATGTAGGGCCAGTCCCCCTGGACTGGCCAAGAATGCAAATTCAATTTCATTGGACGTTCGTCAATTCATCAGGGGATCCTTTAAATCCATCCAAGTAAACAAGGAAACAGTTCACAACAACGTCCCCAGTATTCGACGTCCTACTATTTTGACAGAGACTGAGACCGTCTCTTGAGGAAAGTTAATTTATTTCGTTGCTTTACAGCTTTCTTCCAAGTTCATATTGTTCCAAAAGCCCATCTGTTCCGGACACCACACACCAGGACACCAAGGCCCCTGGTTTCGGTCCTTACTGTTCTTCATCGAAATTACTCACTGACCGAAAAAAAGGGTTGCTAGGCTCTGCTCTGACACCACCCCGAAGGAGGAAGAGCCGCGTCATGTGTCGGCATTCTGAAGATGATCGTTAGACAAAAACCGGACGGAGACTGGCTTTCCTTTTTCGCTTCAAGAAATCCGCTCCTTCTGGTTTCCTTTGCTCCCCCACATGTCGTTAGGCAATGTTTGCTCGGCCTTTCATTTGATAGTTTCGTTTTTTTTTTAGTTCCGGGCGCAATGGATTGCGGTCAACGAAGTGTGAAGGCTTAAGGATGTGTCGAGCCGCCTCGCTCTGAAGAAGAACCGTTGCCAGCGCAGAAGTTATTGCCATCGCCTGCAGAAAGCGGTCGCCATTCGCATGGCAGGGCTGACGATAAGAAGCCTAGCGAGCCTAGGAATGCTCAACGGAAGACGGGGATGCTTATTGGTTTCTCTCCACTTCCTGTTTTGTGCTCGTTAAGTGTTGCAGCCATCGAGCGACGAGCTCTTCCCCGGTCTCCAATGCGTGTCTTATCTCCGAGCTGTGCTGTGCTGTGACCTCTTGTGTTGGTCGTTTTATCCCAAGCATCCCCGTTGGCGGCGCCATATCACTCGCTAGTTATTCCAAGAAAAGATAAAACCAAATCTTGGAATGGAAAAGTTGAGTAACGAGATCCGAGGAACTGACACGCGGTCGCACTACTTCCTTCCAGGTTTTCCTATTCCCCGGCACTTCAGGAGCCCTTCATTAACACGAGTATTTTTGCGCTCTCAATGAAATGAGACACAAGGATTTGCATGTCTCGGCCGGGTCGAGTGTACCGTGATAATCCCGCTTTCTTAGCACTGGCGCTCATTTTAATCAAAATCCTTAAGCCGTCTTATCCACCGCCTGCCCGGTGGCCACAAGAATGTTATCAAAACCATGACAAGACTCTCGCCGCCGTGTCGCCAACGCCAGTCTTGTGCGTTCGTGCATGCATACTTTCAGCGTTACGGTCCTCCGCTATCATTATCAGCCACAGCCGCCGATAAATGAGTGGAACGCAGCTCTAGACGCTCCAGGCATGTGGTGAAGAGTAGTGATTGAACCCCTTCCTCTCTGTTCGCAGCCGATAAGATAACACAGCCACAAATGGCTTCACTAGTCGCTTTGGCACATGGCATCGGGGTGTGCAGAAAAGAAAAAAAAAATCCGATAACCGATTCCAATGTCCGGTAGTTGAAGTTTCAATTACTGCGTCCGAAGCCGTTCACATGGCGCGCTACACGCTATGTCACCGTCGAGTGACAGACAAGTTTGCCGTTGCCCTATCGCGATCATAGCGGAATGCATGTTATGATGTAGTACAAATTGGTTTGTTGCCGTTGTTTGTCATGCTCACCAACTGTGGCATCTGTCCTCCTAAGTTTGTCACCGTGTCTGCCGTTCGTCAAAAAGGTATTCACGGACATTTGCAAACTCTCCTTGAAATTTCTCCTGGAAGGGGGGTGGAGTGCACGATGATGGCGAGAAAGTGATCATCGCATGATGAATCGAGCAGACGTTCGGCGCGAAATGCGATCTAGCGAAAGCCGTGGAAGCCGTGAAGTTTCGTGGACACCATTTGTGACAATCGAACTCAAATACACACCGGCAGTTGCATTAATATTCAGTTTCTTTCACGTTCCGATTCATCAGACCATGTTGTGTGCTTCCTCGTGGGGCGGGAAACATTTTCTCATTAATTACGTCCGCACCTTGCCTGTGGTGCACGCCACACGGATGCCGTGTGGTCGTCTGTAGCATACAGATGTGGCACCGGAGACGGACGGAAAGAAAGTGATCTTCTTTGGTCGCGTGCACGGTTACTCTGTCTCTGTAGTAACAGCAGGTGCACCGAGCCGGCAAGCCGGTACTGTGTTCCGATAACCTTCGTCCCTATCGCGTTTCGCTCGGGTCGAGACTATCAGGTAGCTCTCTTCCACTTCTCGATAAAGTGTTCACGGTACCGTATACTGCTGGCTACGGTTCATTGAACGCTGTTACCATCTCCAGCGGCTTCAGGAACCATGGGGGGAAAAGTATGGACAGTATTTCTATCACAATCCATCCTGTAATGTTTTTCCATCGTTTTCGCCCTTTGGGGGGAGGAAGATTATAAACAAAATAAACATAAATTACTGACTTTGCTTGGAAAAATATGAATCTCTCGCTCTTTCTCTTGGGTATTAACGGGATCTAAGGTCGAAGATGAAGTGATCTGGTCATGCTTCTGTTTCCCTCGTTTGTTGGATTTAATTATAGGTACAATTGCTACAGGAATAGAAGTTTTCGGAAGTAAAAAAAAGTAAGGAAACTTGTTAAATGTTATTGATTTAATTTATACAACAAAACTGTGCTGCCTTCTCTGTTTCAAACGTCTCATACAAACGAGCGGGTGGGCGCTCTGTGCGAGGAATATTTAACAATTCTATGTTTATGCTAAATACCATTCCTGTGTACATCTCTCCATCGGTCTAGGAACGGTAAAGGAGAATTCAAAAAAATATGCTAAACTGGTCGGTCGTCCCGAAAACGAAGGAGTGGAAAAGTTTTAAGGATGCACCTCGCCACCACCACCACTGCCACGCCAATTCCCATACGCTAGTTGCGTAAAAATGTTCGGTTTCGGTTGCTTTCGGCTTCCTGGAAGGTCACTTGCCGTTGCTCCGTGATCCGAGATTTGCTCCTTGCCTTCAAATCGACTGCCAACAAAAGAGGAACACAGGAGGCGTCCTGCTGCTTCTTCTTCGGTTGTTTCTAGTAAAAATGCCAAGCAAAGAAACAACGTAAAGCCACCAGCAGCACTCCTCACTGCGGCTGTCTTAATGGCGCACGAGGCAAAGCGAAGCCGAGAGAGCGCGGAGGAAGAAAGTGGCCATTAATGCCATCCCTAAACAACACGCCACCGGAGCACCGGAGCATTGGCTTAACTGTAACATATGCGCGGCAGGATACAGAAGAGTAGGGGGGACAGTATGTGCGTAGCATACGGTATTATGTGGCCAGTTGCGGGTGTGGCGTTAGTGCGGGAGCTTTGGCGTACAGTAAACCGTAGGCGTAGGCCTGTCATTGTCGATTGTGTCGTGTGCGTTAATCGTATGCTGAGTGCGGTATTCACTGCAAACGAAAATACCTCGAACCCCGGGATTGAGACGTCTCTCAAGATGCGACTGCGTCGTCGTCGTTGTCTCCTCGTGCAGAACGTTCTCTTCTCTTCGGTTGGTGGTGGTAAAAGCAAAAAATAAAGACGAAGACCGGAATTTGTTTACGCATTTCCAGCACCACCAGCGAGGATGTCGTGAAGGTTTGTTTTGCTGCAGCAGCCGGGCCCGGAATGTGCCAAACTGCCGTCAGTAGTTCGCGTCTTCCAAGTGCCATTCGTTGGGCTGAGAACGATGCACGATGTCTGCCTCTGATGCCTTGGAGTGTATATGTTCCTGGTGTCGATCTAATCTCATTTACAGCCCTCACAGCTCCCGAACGACCATTAGTTGCGGTTAGCGCAGCTAGAGGGTCTCCTGTCACACAGGGATGGTAGATGGAAGGATGGGTTCTTCGACAACCTCGGTTTACCGGCCGCCAGCACCTACTTCCAGTAGAACCGAAGCCGAGCTTTAAATCCGATGCCACAGGCGCGGAGTACTGGTGATCCCTGACACTTGGCTGATGAATATTGATGCCGTACACAAACCGTTCCAACAGCGAACTGTCCTTTTTGGCAGCTTGTCACTCGGTCACTGTTTGTGTTCCGAGTTGTCGACTTGCATTAAATGGTAGATCAATCGGACAATTCGGGAGTTTTAGTGTTCCTTGTGGTTCACGGAGTTGCTGTGGCTCGCCTTGGCAAGCTTAAGATATTATCGCACTCTTGGTGGCTGCCGGAAGTTGGTGAGTTGCTGCAGAAGGCGCTACTCTTACGGGGCTAAGCTTTCGGACGAGCTTCCCGTCCGAAATTCGATGCTCGGCTTTATCCTTGCATAAATTATTTCGTAAAATGGACGCCACGGAACCACCACCGCGGACATGGTGAGCCCGAAACGCAACGAAAGAAGCCAATAAAACGTTTGTTCATCGATTTTCGTGTCGTCTTTTCTCGATACTGTCCATCTTTACGGTTGCCAGCTTCTTCTTACTGGAACGAGTGACATTTGGTCGGTAGCATCTGGTGACCATACTTGTTGTGTGGTGCCATGGACGCAGAAGTGTTTATGTGAACCTCTGGCCCATTTGACCGAAGAACCACGTTCTACACGGTATCGGTTTTTTGCATTCTGTTGGAACAGATGAAAAAAAAAACCCAATCGAAGTCAAAGAAAAAGAAGGAATCGAAAAAGACAGTGCTGGGCGTGCATGTGATCGGCTCCCCTGATGGCTTCCAATGACGCAAAGATCAGCATTAAATTTACACAAACTAAGCACAACCTGACAGAAATTATTGATTGCTGCTGCTGCTGTCGGTGCTGTTTTCGCCAAAGTGACCCAAGGCACGTCGCCATGGCGCTGCAGGGTGTGTTTGTGTGTTGTTGTCGGGCTGTCGTCGTGTTGTTGTGCAAATTGTGGTCCAGTTCAGTTGTTTGACATTCTTTACACCGCGCGTGAAGCGCAATACAGATCGATCCAAGTTCACCAGCTGGTCGTTGCCATCGATCAAGATATTGCTTTGAGGGTGGAGAACAGAGCTTGTGAGCAGCTGGCATAAATCAGAAGACGTTGGTTTGATTTATTGCAGAAAGTTATCGAGGTGTAGGAGAATGATCGAATTCGAAATACCAGAACAACTCCTTGGTTAACGAAAGATTACCCAGAAGTAAGAGTTTGATGTGATTTCTTGAAATACCAAGAATAAGACATTTAGCCTCAAGTATTAAGATCCTGAAGGAACAAATCTCACCTGGTAAGCACTCGTTTTGTGACACAAATTGATTATTACATTAACATGAAGTAGTAGGTTCCATTTCCTTCTGTGATGGCGTTGTACACACCTCAAGAAGCATTTATGTTGCCCCGGCTGGCGGGGCCCATATCTTATCCCCTTTCCGGCTGGAATTCGGAAGTAGCTGGAGGGTGTGTGCTGGTGACATCGCCAATGCCTTCCAGGCCACGGCTAATGGTCGGTAATAGTCACGTTTCATATTAATTAATCAGCAAAGCAGCATACGAATGAGGTCGGTGTGACATAATGGGCCCAAATCTCGGTGACCTCAAGTTATGTTGTTTTTAGTCCCCGCCCCCGGGCACGGTACGATAAGAATTTATATGATTCCACCAGGTCGTCCCCTTCCGCGGTGCGCTTATAAATGGTAATTGATGAGCGAAAAGGTGTGGGACTCTTGGACGGAGCTTAGCCCGCCGAGTGCCGTTATCAGATGCATCGATTTAAATAACGTAGTGCACAGAAAACATGGTTTCGAGAAATGTGGTTGCCGGAAACCAAAATGATTCCGCATAAACCATCCCCACTCTTCTTCGTTCGTTCGAGAAAGGGTATTCCTGGGGGGCATTAGCCTCTTCTGGCGTGCGTATCCTACTGGTGGCCATACGCACTAAACTCTTTACGAGGGAACAAAGTGTTTTGGTTTCGTCTTTCCGAAATTCCGAGCGTCGGCGCCTTTGCTCATCGCCGGTTTTATCTCTCGCTTTGGCTGAGAAGAGTTTGCTGGCGGATGTTGTTGTTGCAAAATGACTTCCGCGTGTCATCTCCTCTGCTTCGGTTTGTTTCAGAGCGGTGGCTTTGACCCAGTTCCAGTGTTCTGGCAGCGGGGGTATCTGGTACAATTGGATACTTGTCCTTGTTAACTGTTTTCTGGGTGTAGGTAGAGAGACCCTCTGAAGGATCTCCTCCCGGTTCCCCGAAGGGAATTGCGAAGGACCAAAAGTTTTTGATCCGTTTATGTGATGCTTTTATCGGTTTTCGGTTCTTCGCCGCCGGGGTTGGGGTGAGAAGAGCCTAGCATTCTGTAACCATGTTTTGCGAGTATCGTCCCTCGAGGCGAAAGGGACTTAAACCGAGGTTGTGGAGTTTGATAGGCGATCTGGTATAAGCCACGTAAAACGAAACAGAAACACGAAACAGTTTACCATAAAAATAATTGAATGACAAAAGTTTTGCTAACATTTTTTTATACAAAAAAATGATGTCATCTTTGATATAAAGTGTGTAAATCACTAATATGAGATAGGCTGACTAAATGAAGCTTAAGTGGACGCTTGCCCGTTCCACTGACGAGTCAACATTATCAACTTCACTGCGGGAAAAACCTCGCGGCAATAAATAAAATCATTTTTGGTTGTGAAATCCCCATAATGGCATGACCAACCATCAGTAGTTTTCGGTTGTGCAAATTTAATATATTCTTGAGGTTATTCATTTACGCTAACAGTGTGCAATGCGCGGAATTATCCCCTTATCATCATCAATTGAATATGGTAAACGAGAAAGGCACAGCGCCTATATATTCGGAAAAAAATTGATCGCCAGCTTTAGTATACATTTGGTGCTGGTATCGCAAAGAACTATGGACTTCAGCAGAAGTTTGGCCGTTGGGATCGTTATTTCAACGTTGGTTTCGTTGGTTTGGGGATCAGTGTGCCAAACGCCATCAGGCACCACCGGAACCTGCGTCGAGATTGACAAGTGCTCCAATTGGAAGAAACTTCTACTTGATGAAGAAGAAACGCAGCTTCTGAGGGCTTCTGTAGCAGCTTGCTCTGTTTCAACCAGCGAAATGCAGACTGTGTGCTGCACTCAGGAAGATATCCTCAGCAATCGATCCGACTCGACAGTATTCGATTCACCGCAGTGCCTTAACGGTCTTGCTGATCCTCCGTCGACGGAAACAACTTCCTTCGGTGCCTTCATATACATCCCTGATCAAGCACAAAATCTGTCTAAACGATGTGTCGGCAGTTTGATCGACGCAGATCACGTGATTACCTCGGCACACTGTGTACAAAGAATATCAAGCGATACTATCACCACCGTGTACGTTAATGCACGAAACGTTGTCAACCAAGAGAATGGTTCTGTTAGTTCTGGAGTCGATCCTTTCTATGTGGCATCTGTTTACATCGCTCCAGGATACACTCCAGGTCAGCTTGGTAACGATATAGCGTTGCTGCGTCTCTAAAAGCCAGTTCAGCTCAGTTCCTCACAGGATCGGACTCCACAACCGATCTGCATGCCGACATCACACAAGCACTACGAATCGGAAAATCCTATCATGTTTTCATCCGGTTGGGGATCGAACGCTGAGGGGGTTTTAAGTGACATCAAACAGTCGGTTACGTTGATGCGCATCTCCCTGCCTCAGTGTGTAGAATTAGGGCCACGGTTGAAAATTACGTCGGAAGTGTTAAGAACTTCAAATCAAACGAATCCGATTTGTTCCATCGACATCGACGTCCCAGGCCATAATCTCTTCCAGGGCCACTCTGGCGCACCCCTAATGTATCGAAAAGATGGTGCATGGTTTTTACGGGGCGTAGTTAATACACCATTGAGTTCGGAAGATGGTCAGAATCCGGGAAGAGTAAATCGCGTCCTTTCGACTTCGGTCCAATATCATGCAAAATGGATCGAGGATGTTTTAAAATCGTTAACAGCTTAACAGACATTATGCTAGTGAGTGGACATTAAAAGTTGAGCAAAGATATGTTGTGAATTAAATAAAAGTATACATCTAGAAATACATGAAAAGATACTGAATGTCTTTTACAGGTTTGCTGTTAAACTTCCGAAGTCCATTGTCACCTCATGTGCTCTATCCGTATGCTTTGAGATTACACTGGATTGTAGAGTATTGACACCAGCATATTGAGCGATCTGGGTGGATTTATTGAAGGTTTTTCCCCAGGGCTCAACTAAAGACGTTGGTCCTGGTTATTCTTGTTGGTCTTTTAAAATTCTATGCCTTTGTTAGCATACACTGGCTTAAAGTAGATGAATAAAAGGCATGATGCAACTGCTTATGTGCAATATTTTCAGTAAGACTTTCGAGCTATATCGTAGCAATAATCGTGGAATGGTCTTGAATCTAATACCAATGTATTTCTTGACATCTTAAGTGATAAACTTAGCTAAGCTCGTTTGTAGCGCTATAGATTGGACTTAATCAGTTTTATGTCAACGCCGATCTTGGACGATATGCTTTTTTTATACTGTTTGCTGCTGTCTTGCTGGTGATGGTGGTGATCGTTGGTATTATCTAACGTAAGGGAACACGAAAATATTGGTCTTCCTCTTGGGCCCTCCCCGGTTTCGAGCGACTCACGTAAATTAAGTTACGCTCTTTTTCGTCCTTCTCCAGTAAATGCCAGTTAACCCAGTTTTTTTTTGTTGGCTTACCAATTTCGGGACTTTGCCTTACGGAGCCTGGAGCCAAGGAAGCGATAGGGCGTTTGGCACAAACCATTATCTGCCCGGTGGGGTGGGGGGGGGGGGGGGGGGCATCCAGGTCCTGTGGTGCGCTCGATTTCGTTTACAACTTGGGCACGTGCTCGCTGCGTTATAATGCGTTGCGGCACTGGGTCTCCCTAGAATATGTTGTATAAAAGTTCAGGAACATAAACCTCCCCGACCTCTCGGGGAACACGCGCAGCAATAAAAAAAATCATTCTCCATCCCGGTAGCTCTCGGTGGCGAATGCGGTCTGTTCGCTTCCCGTTGCGTTGGCTGCGTTGGCCAGAGCGTTCAATTATGAACCAGTTGTAACGACGACGGTATGTTGGCGCATGTCTTCATCAGCGCGCGAGTGATGATCATCTGCGGAACGGAACGGACGTCACCACCACCACCACCGGTTAGCATTGAGATGCGCGGTGTGTCCCACGCACAGCCTTGACCTCGTCCTTAGTGACCGTTTTAGCGTTTTCGAAAAAAATCATCTGCGTCTCACATTCTGGCGCTCGTCTGCCCAACCGGATTGGATCATTTCGCTTAACGAGTCGGAATCGGCTGGAAGAGCTCGACCACCCCTCAATCCTCCTTCTTATTTTGATTCACAGCTCCCTCTTCCTTCATGGCGTCGTCAGTAAGCAGACTGG
Organism: Anopheles aquasalis; assembly: GCF_943734665.1. Classification (NCBI taxonomy): domain Eukaryota; kingdom Metazoa; phylum Arthropoda; class Insecta; order Diptera; family Culicidae; genus Anopheles; species Anopheles aquasalis. Next base: position 57,731,238 of record NC_064877.1, read on the forward strand.
CGATGATATCATCCTCTCATTCCCAGTAAACCACCGTTCTGCTTCGTGTACACTGTGCGGACGTTTGCTGAACGAGGAGAATCATCTCTTCATCATACGAAATTGGAGAAAATTATGAGATAATCAGTGGCGGCAGCAGCAGCAATGGCCATGGGTTGGTGCGACGCTGATGGTGACGATGAGAGAAGAGCCGAAAGCTGTTTCGGTCTCATCCTCTGACGTCATGCTGGTGATAAGGAGAGGGACCTCGAGGGCGGATGCTGTTCTATCACCGATCTGACCGCGGACCGAGTGGACACCCGATACCAAAAACAGAAGGGGTATTTCTGGGTTCCTTTTCAAGGGTTTTTTTTGTTTCTCTGTTCTGACCGTACGCCGCGTGGCTTGGCGGAATGGTCGAGAATAATGTCTCGATAACGCCGCCTGTTCACGAGGATGATGGTAGGAGGATTTGCTAAATTTGACGGCCTAACAATCGTTGTGTTATGTGTGAACTAAGAATAGCCGCGGGCCACCGTTTTGCAAGCGCCACTGGTGCGTGAAGTGCGGACGGAACATTAGACCACTTGTTAGTTCGCTAGTGATGCCCTTGAGGAGCTAGACTGTTTTGCCTCAATTTGTGTTTGGTATTTATTGAATTTTAGAAATGTTAATTCAGTGCAATCCTAAGAATCATTTCAGGGCCCTAAAATTGCGAACATGTCAAGCATCTGTTGTATGTTCCTATGAGAGGTTGCAAAGCAACCTATATTCGAATATTCGTTGTTGATCAATCACCTCCAACGCAAATCTCCTGCACCTCAACCAACGATCATACATCCCGCATAACGCGGTGGCGGTCACGGAGCTTGGTGGCGATCGTTCAGGCGCATCTCATTCGGTCACCGTGTTTGGGAAGGTGTCCTATCATCTCTCGCACGAGGCGCAAGCCATGTTTTTGCCGTGTTTCGGTGGTGATGCCATTTGTTATTTATTTTGCAAATCGAGCCCCGGACCACGACGGACGACCAGGCAGGAGCGCGGTGCAAGATCGCGTTACGAAGCGTTTCGTCGCCGCCGTCACCACCCACCCACTACGGCCATAGAATATGCCGTCATTCAATATGTGGGATGGAAATATGAACTTTCATTTCTCACACTCGAATGAGCGCAGCCAGATTTTTCTATCTTTTTTTTCTATAGCTGTTGTTGTTGCAGGTGTGTTACAAGATGTGTTTTACCGAAGGAGAGGAGAAGGAAGCAGTCGTGACAGACAGGTTGGTCTGTGTCGACATTTCTGGTAGGGCAGATTCGATAGCCACTGAAGGTGCTCTAGTGTCGCATTACGGTCCAGTGTTGAGTTTCATAGAGAGGGAGAGTTGATGCGCGATGGATTGAGACATGGTCATGGTCCTAAGGATTGATACGCATTTCTGCAGTATAAAGTGTGCAAAAGGTAATCATCGTTATCAACTTTGCGACTGCAGTACCGATTGCAGTAATCATCAGCAACATTGACAAACGGGCACGTTTGTTAGCGGAATGATTTATGTTTTTTTTTTGCGTTTGAAGTCATCCGCCATTGCGCCTCAGTGCTTATCATCGTAGGGCTGCTGGTTGGAATGCAAAAAACCGGAAGAAAGCAAACATGCGGCCACACATCATCACACACAATGGCTTCGTTATGATTTGTCCTCCAAATGAAGCTACTTCTTCTGGAGCTTCTGTGCTGCTGGCGATCTACAGCATCCGCCCTCAGTATTGATGATCAACCAACACAAGAAGATTCATCAACGCCTAACGCCAGTTGTCGGTGGTGTATTGCGCTGTAGCGATGCTCGATGCACTGACTAGCGCACCCCCGGCGTATGGTGTGTTACATCATGAGAACAATGTTTAGAATACGATTCCTGGGGGGAGGAGGCCGCTGCCGGTGATGACGGTGCGCGAGTAAACAAGCTGTCGCTGTGGATGTTCTCTTGTTGAATGAAAAATGGACCAAGTGTCCACAATTGGACCGGGCGCTCTGCGATGCGTTTCTGTGTTTGTGCTGCTTGTATGCTAAATACATCTTCGTTTCCGCAAAGTTTCCAAGTTTTGTTTCGAAACCCCAAAACCAAATGCTCTGCTGTAAGACACCACCGGAAATGGTAAACAAACCTTGAATCGGCCGGGGGTTACTACTATTATCGGCCACATGGTGATCGGCGAGCATAGTGATGCAAACCTGGAATATGGTGTAAATCGCCTCTAGCGAGTATATCAGGACAGGAAGAGGTTTGCGGGATAAAATGAGATGCCAGGGGGTTCGGTCGAGGATGATCACCTTCTCCATTCATCCACTCTCTGAAAACACACCAGCGGCGAATAGAAGCTTAAGTTGCGCAGAGAAGGAATATGTTGCATCCAGGCGGTGCATCTCTGTTATTTACAGCAACAAGAGCACCTCCCGATTTCGATTTGTTTTCTTCCGGATATCCGTTTTCCGTGCCCTCTCTTTCTCTGTCTCGATGGACAAAACTACAAAAATAATTCATTTCGCTTCATAAATGTGGTTCTATGCTGGGTATGTCGCACCGAGATATGATCCCCTATACCACCCACTTGTCGAAACTGGGCTGAGCTCGACTGTCTCGAAGCAAATGGTATGTTGCTTTAAATATTTATAATGGATGGGTTTTGATTTGAATTCTGTCGGTTGCTGGCTGTTGGTGTGGTGTACGACTTGTAGCCAGCAGGAGCGAGCCATTTATAGCGATATGAGAAACAGATGCACGCGCGGAGGTACATGTGGCTTGCAAATGATCATCGTCTCACTTTACCCCGGTTCAGTTTGATGTTTATGCAACAGCACACAGACGCACAGCAACACACATGGCAAATACATAAGGGCTAATCTTCTGATCGATCGACTTCGGTGACGATCCGCGGTCCATCAAGTCCCGATTTTCTCGAGCCACACAACGAAGGCGCCTCGCCGTGCAAAACAGATGCTAATTTATGTCCGTTTTGTGTCGCCAACGAGGATTACAAATCGGCGACACAAAAGTGTGATATTTCTGGCGTCGCAATCTCTCGCCGTCGATAACAGCGACGATCGCGCTCACTCACATCGAGTGCCCGGTGATCGTTCGGTTAGCAACCGTCGACCCCGTTCGCGATTGAGGTTTTTTGGTGTGAAAATGAGGTGAAGATCGTTCCCCCTTAGATACAGTCATCGTGGCGTGTGCACGCTTCTTCGGAAGAATGGTCCATTTGGTGTCTTGGGAAAATTCGCAAACCACCCCTCCCTGTAATAGAGGGGGAACGATTTGAAACGATTAAATTAACGTTCCACCGAGCCCGAGGGAAGCAGCTTTTAGGGTACGCTGGCTTGACGCAGCATAAGTCGGAAACGAGACAGTGACCTAGCGAATGGAATGTGGATCTTCCTGCGGGCGTGGTCCAACAAACGCTGGCAGCAGCACCACGGGAAGCTAATTGGCGCCCACTCTAGTGCCAGCAGCTAGCAGCGCCAGATCGTGACAAAGAGACAAGCCCCGGTGTCATTTGTGTCTCGCCAGGCCAGGTCTCCCTCCCCGAAAGGTTCCGTTGTGCAGGAAAAAGTAGAAGAAAAAAACACCCATTCCACCTTAAATACTGCGTACCGCCACCCTTAGGATGCGGATTGATGGATATATTTTTGTAATTCTATTTTTGTGACTTTCGATGGGAAACAAGCGAGCGAGATGATGGTAGTTGACCATTTTCTTGGTCACGGCCCCCTGGCCACACTGTCACTAGCTCTTGGTGTGGGCAGTTAGAGCAAATCGATTGTTTGAGTCAAAAGCGACAGACGAGTAACAAAGACGGTAGCCAGTCGCAGCGCCTAGTTCTCACCTTGTACTGTAACGGGTGCGTGATCTTGTTCTAAATCCCGGGAATTTCAAGAACTTCGCTCCGTTTCTCCAAATCCACACAGCACATAAAGCCCTAGAGCTGCAGACTTCGTGTTCGTGTTCAAGGGAGTCCCCCAACCTACATGATCGTAAAATCGTCATCCTATAGCACTGTCTGGCTGTGTCACTGAATTTGCTGGTGCCGTGTCGTGATTCACACCTCTCCGTCCTCCTTCTCCTGTCAGTCTCTCGATCAACACTACTTTGGATACAGCGGTTTGGGGAAGACATCAGATTCAGAAATGCCGCGATGGCGTTATCGAATGGTGACGCATTCCGGGTGTGCATTGGTTGGAATTAGCATGCGTCATCGATGTCGCAATAAAATCGTCGTCGTGTCGCATCGTGTGTTTGTCCTTCATTGGTGCGGCCTTCTCACATAGCGCCTGACTGAGCAATTCGCTGAACAACTCAAATCGTCGGACCGGGGAACTGAGCTAATGATGGTTCCGCTGATTTGGATTTTCGGTTGATCACTCTAAATGTTTGGAGCAGCAGAGTTGTATATCGTGATAGGACCGATAGGAGATCGTGAGAAGCTAGATTGAAATGACCATTTTTGGATCGTTGCTAATCAAGGCAGTCACGCGATATACATGCTGTAGACCTTGCACAGTGTCCAATTCTATCGGAATGCATCTGTTCGACACATTATTAACAGTCGCAATCGCATGGACCTTCTCTTCTGCGCCACCAAATCGTTCCAAGGTGCTCAGGAATGAGATACTTTCTCAATATTTACTCTTCGTTCGACGTGTGCGCGCGCGCTCGCACGATAACATGAAGACGGTGGCGCCCGTTGTTTGCATTGTAGACGAGACGCCGGGCGTTGCAGCTGGCCACCGAACAGCACCAGTGGTCTGGGTTTCTGGTTTTCTGCGGAGTGGTCCGTGCCTCACCAGCATAATCCTGTTGTGTGTATCCTCGGGCGACGCTGGCCAGGTGACAACGACCGATCACATATTTGCTTAGCGCCCGGCTGCGTCCGGTTTTGTGTCCGAGCGGGACAGCGCAAGAGGAGCCTCCACCCCCGGCTGGCCCCACCATTTCAAAAGGTATTCGTCGAGCAACCGTGATCTTGATTTTTTACCCCCTCGTCGTCGTCGTCGTCGTCATCGTCGTCGTCGTTGGTTTGATGACCCCAAGTGCCTTCATTTTTTTTTCTTCGTTCGTTTGACCACCACCGGGGGAAGGGGAGGTGGTATGCAAATGTTGCAGTGATCGCTCTTTATTGGCCGACGGGACATCGTCCATTCTGGCCACGTTCGCGAAAACGCAATAGCTCCTTCTGTCGCGAGTAGCGCACTGTCTCTTTGGTCGCTATCTACGATCGTCGTCGTCGTCACCTACTCAGGGGTGTAATCAGAAGCGTAACGAAGCAGCAGCAGCAGCGACATGTTGGTGGTGCTGGTGGTGTAGTTGGCCACCGTGCAACACCAAGCGAAAGGCCATACAGAGCGCCGGGCAGCAAGCGACAGACGACATACGATGCATTTTGAATCGAGTGAGTTGCTGCGTCGCGAGCTCGGTCCCCCCCCGCTCGATCGCTATTTCTGGTCTGGGCGCATGATCAGTAGAGGAGAGAGTGCGGCAGCGGAGGGCGGATGTTTCTGCTAATTTATGACGGCACTCTGGCGGAGGTCATTTCCCACTTTTCCCCGTTCTTGTTCTTTTGACGGCTTGCTCACCGGGACCGCGACGCACCGCGAGTTCATTGCTTGGCTAATGGCACGGTTCGCTTGGTGTTCTGCTGCTACTACACTTAAGGCTGTTTTAAGAGCACCATCAAGAGGGGATGCTTCAACATAAGACATTCGTTTCTCTTTGCTGTTGGATCAATCGCTATCGATGTAACTGCTGGGAGTGGTTTTCGTGAGCTCGTGAACTTTGTCCTCCGTCGCGTTGCGATCATTAAATTGTACTCGAGAGAGTTGTTTTTTTTATGCTGAGCTAGCATAAGGGTACTGAATTATGTATCAATCCAATTAATCAACCATCGCTAACTCGGTCAGCCCGGTGGCGCTTATTGATCCAGTATGATAATTTCTTAATCGATTTCTAATCAAGCAAATCGATAGTAAGTGCCGTGGTCCTTCGATAGAGGAGATTAATTCGATCTCACCGCCACTCGCTCTATGTAATACATTATCGGTCGTTTTGACCTTGAGCGGTTCGTTCGCTAGTCAACCTTCGCTTCTTCTTGATCGCCGTCCTGTTTTCCGCCCAAAAACTAACATTGTACTGTTCGCTGAGCGGGAAAATCGAAGAAAAACAGTTGAACCACAGTTCACGCTTTTCACTCTCTCTCGCTGGTCTGTTTGCGTGTTGCAACACAATTTCCCTCTTCATTCGTCTTGATGATGACTGTCGCCCTCCCTCGCCGAAGCAATAGAGACGCGGTGCGTTTCACTTGCCCTTTTGCGGTCGGAAGCACGATAAAGGCGTTTACAAGCGCGCCGAGAGGTGACCGCGACGACGACGCGTTTAGCATAGAAAGCTCTACTCCTAGTCTGGCCGGGCGAACAAATTGTTTTAATTACTCTGGCCGGGTAATCGTCGCCGTCGTCGTCGTGGTACACGCAACTCGCTCCATAGTGACTTCCTGTGGGGTCAACGAGAGAGAGGCCCAACTCTTTTCGGTTTTATGCTTTTGTGCGGCGTGCATTGATTTTACTGGCCGCGTGTACTTTACTTGATTGGCACGTGAGAATGACCCAAAAAGGAGAACGAGGCCCTAAACATGCTCTCGATTTGTACAGAGAGGCAGCTCTTGTTGGACGAAGAGTTTAAAGTGTTTGAAAATGATTTTTATTAAAAAGAATCCGTTCTGTTTGACTACCATGAAATACAAAATGAATGACTTATCAAACTATCAGTTCGTTTGATCGTTTGTCACAAATTGACATTTGATGAAGCGCACGGAAGGCAAACATCAGCGCTTTGAAGCAGCATCATTTACCGCATCGCAATATTAGCCGCTTCTAAGTTCTGGTCGCATAAATATTGTCATAAGTGAAATGCAAATGCTTGTTGATGACGCTGCTGCTGGTGGTGCAACATAACCGTTTTCAAATCGTCACTGTCAGCATTGTTGACACACCGTGCTCGTCCCCTCGACGATGCACACCACCTCCTACGTGCTGATTGATGGCAAACGCTAACCCTCGCATGTAGCGAAAGCGCGATTACACGATAAGCTCGCCCCCGTGTCGCTGAAACATTACAAAGCCAAAGCCTGACATCGGTCGCTATCGCGCACCAACAAACCCACCCCACCGAAATGCCAGACACATTGGCGTAACAACATTATTGAAAAGCTGGTCTCCTCCGGCGTTGTGGATGTGCCACACCTGATGCGATCGATTTTCCAACAATTTATGATGCCAATCAAAGCCGATGGCACCCTTCTTCATTCCAATACGCGCGAAACTGTTTTTGCGAACGTCGACAAAATCGACAAAAATATGGAACGCATCCGCATCGGTAAACGGGTGTGCCGAATTCGATCAAATATTTAGAATTGTGCCATGATGATGCCACGACGAGGGGAGGAAATGAGGATCCGGGCAGACGAATAAAACTATATTCCCGTCCCGGCTCGGTGATAGTTTTTTTCATTCTCTCCTCCGGCTACCGTACTGGCCGTAGATCGGATCCGTGCACACTCGCGCGCCCCCACTGACATTCAATGGGTCTGTGGCCCTGGGCAACGGGTTTTGTTGATTTTACTCATAAACATAAACCATCTCGATGGAGCTGGCAACGTGCAACAGAACATGCGTTGCGTAGAGGAGTACCGTGACCTATCACATCGCGGCTTGTCCGATGGGGAGCTGCCTGCCTGCCTGCCTTGCCTGCCCGGCGATGATTTATGCGACGCTGCACGGTCGCATTATGCTGGTCTCCGAAAATAGATAGATCCATAACGGCTAGGCCCAGCCAGCCAGCCAGCCAGCCAGCCAGCCCAGGCTTACCACGTTCCGTCGTATGTTTCAAGAAGCATAACCTGCGCTGGGCGACGGTGGTATATGGCCGCGGTTGTCATCTTCTTTTTGTCACCCATTGAGGCGTGTGAAGAAGTGAACGAGCATGGGAAAATGATGATCATCAAATCGCCAATGCATAGGCGAGATTGTGTTTTATGACATTCAGCGCATGGGAAAGGCGCTGGGCGTGTGCCGTTTAGCGTGGTTTGACATTGAACTAGGAATTAATTTGACTACTAGCACCATTTATTCCGAGCCTAAAACAGATTAATCTAAACATTTTTTATGAAAGATTATGCTTCATTTCGTCGCACCTAAGTGTGACGTCCTTCATGGTTCAATTTATCGCTTTGGAGCAAAACCGCAAAATATTTCGGGGATTTTCCGCGCTGGACTGTGAAACGTTGATTAAACCATAGATCATTCTGAAATGGGGAACTTTATTTTGATGATTGCGGTGCGATCAGTGGCACGACATGCCAACGTTTGAAAGCATTTTGCTGTTAGTACACATTGATTCTTCCACTTTTCCACTGTTTAAGTCTAAGTTGAGAGTATAAACATACTAGTGATCACTTATATCACTATTAACAGAGTAGCAAGGAGAATCGCTTTATTATCAGAAAAAAATGTATTAAATTGTTTTGAAGAATATTATTTAGCGAGAGTTTTAGTGGCGCAAAAGGGCGAGGATTTTCCAATACAAGTAACACAGCTCCTGAAAGCATATAGGACTTGAGACTAGTAGACAATCCAACCGCAACCTCCAACAACAACCTCTCTGACCTGATGATATGATGGTATAAAATCCGATTTCAAGAAAATCCATGGAGCAAGTATCTATGAAAGTCCCTGATTCCTGCATACTTTATATCAAGGAAATCAGAATTAGTAAGAATTATGTTTTTGTGGCAAGACTATCAGGAAAAATATTGCAAGTGACCGATAGGGTCATATTTTATGACAAAAGAGGGAAATGAAGAAAACAAACAGAAAAAATCATTAAACCCTATTATTTGTACAGAACGGACCAATTATCGTTTTTAAAATTCGTAAACAAAAATGATTTCTTAGAATATCCTTTTTAGTACCGCATGCACTTAAAGGCTCTGAAAATACTGAAGAAGTATTTCAAATACTGAGAATAAAAATGCGTAGGAATATACGCATTCTAAATTATATTACCTTAATTTTTGTACTTATAATGTCAGTTCCACAAGTTATTGTGAGATCGATCGTTCTGTTCTCTGTATTATTTAATGGAACACTCCGGTCAGTGGACATTCATTAAATATTTTATATTCCTCTAAAAATAGATCATCATAGAGAACTCACTGCTGTACTTGTAGGAGGTGGAGAGAAGGGCGGTCAGCATAATTAGGCAATGTTTCAAAACCTGCCACCGCCACCTCCGGCGCTATTAGGGCTTTTATTAGCATTTTTCCAACCTCGCCGGAAAGCCACCGGTCCCATTATTGTCTTCGAATGGAACGGAAGTGCGTAAGAATCGTAGAGCCAAAAGTGTGAACCACAACACAAACAAACACAACAAACGCACTTGCCATCGAGGTACGTTTTTGGTGCGTCGCCACGCGGCTTGCAACATGGAAAACGACTTTACGCGCGCGCTTTACCGGTGGGAAGCCGGAAAATGGATCTCGCACATCAGCACCAGCCCCCATTCGCGCTTTCCCGAGCCGCCGAGACGCTGGGGAATGTTTTTGGCAATAAATTAAAGTCCTAATGCCACACGGGGGTGTTTCCGCGGGCTCAGCTCGGTGTTTCCTGCGCTTACAGAAGGACGCCATGAGCGGCAGGGCGTGACCGAAGACAGAACCTTAGAACCCTGGAATCCTAGCGATTTAAGTCTTAAAGAGGGTTTAGCTAGCGGAAAGACTATTTTCTAAACATCTTTCGCGGAGGCAGGGATTCTCCGAGGATGCTATCGTAGCTTCCGACGAATTGGAAATCGATCTGGCGTGTCCATATCCTAAGAAGATTGTTGTTTTGTTCCAGCTTCTTCAGCTAGGAGCAGCAGCAGCAGCAATAGCTCTTCCAGTTCGTTGGCATGTGAGGGGCTTAAAATTCAATTGATTAGTGAAAGGTACAGAGGAGTCCTGGAATTGGATTGCCATTTCCAGTCACAACACAGCTCCTCTCTTCCCTGAGTAGTTGTTTAGGCTTTTCCCGTGAGGCGGAGGGGTCTATTTCATCTTGGGAGAATTCTTTTGACGAAGCAAATACGTTGCAGCGCGGCAAAAAATCGAAATCCATTTCACTTATCCGGGGCGCGTCTAAAGATGCTTCCGGAGGCTTCGTAGTGAAAGCTTTTACGCTGACAAAGGAACTTTCTCTCGGGCAGCGACGTTCTGATGTATCAGTTAGCAACGCAACAAAAAAGCAAACCAAGGCTTCCGACGGGGGTTTAGCAGTCGTCCATCAAGCCGGAAGATTGCTGAGTGGCAAGAATTGCTCGCATCCAACGAACGACCACTTTCTACTGCTTTCCAATGGAATCGCATCGAATTGGAAATATTTATTTATTGAAATGGACACGCTCGATGCAAAATGAACCCAATCGGAAGCGTGGGGAGTCTATTTGGTGGAAAATGCGAAGGAATTTTCTTATTACAATCTCGAAATAAAATACCATCATGTGCTGCACACACCACCCCCACTGTGCTCTTGTTCTATCAGATCAACCAGAATCGGGGGGTGGGAAAAAGGGCCAGTAGGAAGCGGTGTCCATGTTTGGGAATGTTGTAAAAATTAATTTGCCCTCCATGGCGCCTGTTAATACACGCGGTGCGGTGGCGAAATGTTTTTAACCCACCATCACCAGCAGGGGGGGGGGGGGAATATTAATATATGCTTCATTCCAGTGCCACTAGCATCCTTCCTCTCTCGTCCTTCATGCTGACCCCCCACCAGAGGATGCTCATATACGATGGTGCATTGTTGTGGGGTGCACTCTTGACAAGTTGCATTAATTTTACAACGAATTGAATGCACTTTGGTGCACGCTCTCTGGGCAGCGATCGCGAGTTCGGAAAATTGATTCATTGTGCCACTCAGCAAGGATGATGAGGGGGGGGGGGGGCAGGGGATCATCCCAAAACCCAGCATCACACCTTTGGGACGAGAATTCGTGTTGTAATTTCGAATTCACGATGGAATTACGTTCGATTGTTCCTTGGGTTCCTGGTACTGTCCATGTGTGCGATTGACATGATATCAAAGAGAGGGAGAGAGAGGGTATTGTTCGATTTTAATCATTTCGTGGCAGCTTCTGTTTGGCAAAATAATATTCGAGAGTATTTTTATGGTTCACTTTTATAGAATGCATTCATTTTGTTTTATAAATCCTGTACTCTCCCTAAAGTTCCATCTCATTCGGTCATCTCATTCGGTCTTCAGCAGATGCTGTTCTGTTCTTCCCCACGACTTGGCCTGATTCCAGTGCTACTTGTTGATGACAACACTTTTCAATTTATGCTCTTTGGTCATCGTTGCCGCATATCGCGCTCTACCGCCCCATTGCACACACAATTGTGTGTGCAATTTGTTAATGTATGCACACAGGGGGGCCAATGATCTCGCTGCTCTATCCACTCACTGCGAGCGTTCGATGGATTTATGCAAACCAAACGGTGCAAGCGTCGTCCTCTCCTCGCCCCAGGCTGGTGTAAAATGTGTCGCAGAGGAATTTATCGATGAAACCAGCGCTCTCTTCTACTTCACACGCGTTTTTTACTGCCCTAGCCCTGGCCTGGCTGTCATACATTTATCGGGTTAATAATTCATAATTCGTGAAATTAATTTTTAATGCTCATAATTTATGCAATCAAACCATTGACCAACCACCCCGGGGGGGATGGAAATCATGGATGCCGGTAAGCGGGCTGGAATTGGATTACCTTGTTGGCACTCGACGACGTAAAGATCTTTTGCTTTACACTGAAACAGACAAACTGTGTGCAAAGTGTCGGGAGTAGGTGCCAAGAGCACACAGAAATGCGCCATTTGTTTCGCAAAATATCATAATGCCACATGGAAAGTGGTTAACAAATTGTTAAATAAACTTGCTCAACGAAGGCACAATAAGACGGATTAGATGAGATCATCACCCAAAAGGGAACTACTTATGAGATGCGCGCGTGCGAGGACTTATGGCGCGTGTTCCAATAGCCCTCGATTGATGCTCAGTAGCAGAAGAGGAATGAGCGAGCGGCAGTAGCGGTTGCAGCTGCCTTTGTGTGGCCATTGCCGCTCGTTTACGGCTACGGAACGACGAGCACCAGATCATAATCCACCATCAGTACCAGTTTGAACGTGGAACCCCCCGAAAATGGCATCAGACACACGGACGTCAAGCGATAATTGGAATAAATTGAATTAAGTCCCTCTTCAGTTCCTCGTCGTCGTTGTCGTCGCAATTTCCTCGCCAAGGGATCTCAAATTGGCCGTCGGACACCGGAAGACGAATGCTTGCTTGCTTGCAAGTGGTGCGTCGTCTTGCACGATCCTTCACCCCTTTGCACAAACGGCGGCGATGCGACTTGGAGACGATGGAGTCCTGTCGCCTGGCCTGGTAGCATTCTCCTGCTGTCAGGTCGTTAAGCCATCGCGCTCCCTCTTGTGCATCTGATGCAGTGGCAGGCCAAGACGACGGTGCACGCTGTTGGTATTCGTCCTTTTCGTCCGCACGCGCCCGTTGATCTGAAGCAGAAGCGTGTTGACGGTTGTTAAGTCCGTGTTTGAGGGGAACTGTATATATGACACATCATTTGTACAATCATCATCCATAAGGGATCTCCTCGTTGGCCTGTGGTGTGTCTAACAGTGTGTAAGGGGTCACGGTTTACCCATTTGATTAAATTTATTGCAATGGGAATCGTCTTCCCGGGTGAGATTTGATGATGTGTTGATGCGCGAGTAGTGTGAGTTTGGTAGAGTCTTCGACCTACAAGAGGTCCATGATGCTGGACAGTGCTCTAGAAAAGATTTAAGAAGATCATTAAATGGTTGTTGCATTTGGTACGAAGTTGCAGATTATCCATTCGACTCAATACTGACATGCTGCGTACGTAAAACAGGCGGCTGCCGAGTGATCTCTCTCTCCTCTGAACAGTTGCCAACCGATCAAACGGAATTATTTACGCCACCATCAAGAGCGCGTCATTCCACGTGCTGGAACTAAATTCCTCCCTCGCAGAATGATAGTCAATCAAATTTTACGCCGGGGGTGGCGTGCAAAATTGCAGTCCGGCCGATCGGCCTGCGGCAAATTGGCACGAGGTGAAAAGTGAGCGATTAATGTAGGTTAGTGTGACCACCATCCATCCCCCACTGGCAGCGCTGCTGGACTGCTGCAGGTCTAAAGAGACGAGACCTAGATAGTAAGCGTTGGTGTTCCTTTCAAGGTTTTCGCTTTTCGGTCGGATTGTCGGTCGGCGGATGAATGACATGGCCGTGCGCGCGTCAAACGCGGAAACCCGAAGCCAATAAACGGGTGAAACAGTACCGTGTGGCGTGGAGCCGTGAAATCAATAAATCTAAAGCCGAAATCCGAAAATATGTTTTCCCCAAATTCGTCACTACCACACGCCATCTGATCGCCGCCACCATCGCAAGCGTACTTGGCTCTATTTTGGATTTTCCACCTCAAATCGAGTCTCTACGGAGCTAACATTCCGATTCGCTATTAGACATAGGGAGAGCGAGAGAGTAGGGAGTTGTGTTTTGCGTGTTTTGTTGATTGGAATCTGGCATTGGATCCGTGAATGTACATTCTCTTTGGCTGATGTTTTGTGATTAATCTCGCTTGTACGCCTATCGCGAAGATGTGTCCGTGGCTCCATTTTCACCATGCAAGTGTTTGATTGTTCTTCGATAGCTCCAGAATCGGCCTCAGTGTAGCAGCAGCAACAGCAGCAGCAGTGATTGAACCATCGTTCAAATGAAACATTCAAGTGAAAGAACCAAAAAACCGATTCTAGTGTGGTCGTCGAACTGAAACACGGTGCGTCGCGATTGTAGTGTACTGTCACACATCCCGGGCAGTGAAATGTTCTCCTCCATGCCACCGAGTGTGAATGGCGATGCCAAGAAGGGTGGCAACTGGTTCTGGTCGTTACGGCGGCAACCGAAGGCGAAGAAATCCATCCTCGAGCCGGACAAACCGAAGCAAAAGAGCTGCGTCGATCTGTCGGCCTCCAATGGGACACTGTACGATGGTGGCAATGGTGATGGTCCGGTCTCGCTACCCCAACAACGACACCGGCTGGATGACATATCCGCTAGTACGAGCTCGATCGAACGACGATCCCCATCGTCCAGTGGTGGTGCGGGACTGCCAGTGTGCACCTGCGAGTACGTACAGCTTATCGATGCACCGGAAACGAATGGTAGCATCTCGACGACGGCCACCGTCACGAGAACCGTATCGCGGCACCACAACGAGCTTCCTTCTTCACCATCGCCAGAGGAGGGGGGCAGCAGATCAT
>NC_064877.1:57760646-57780646 GCF_943734665.1 Anopheles aquasalis
GCCGTTCAAAGTCAGCGTGTGCAGCATCAGCAGCAGCAGCAGTACTTGATGCAGTTGCTGCAAAACAACCAGCAAACCGAATCGCTGCGTCAGATGCTGATGAAGAACGCTTCACTGGACGGTCGTCAGCAGGGAAGACAGCAGCAGCACCAGCACCAGCACCAGCAGCACCAGCAACATCAGGGGCAACGGGTGCCAACACAGCGTGAACTTCAGTTGCACACGCAATCGATCATGAAGAATGCTCTGCTGCGCAAGAAGATCGTCGAGCAGGGTCGGATCATCCTGGAGCAACAGCAGCAAGGACCACAGGAACCAATTCCTGCCGTTCAGCAGCTGATCCAGTCCATCTATCCCAACGTGCAGCGCAGTTTAGCCGTTTTGGCCTCCAATAACAGTGCCAATCAGCAGCAGCAGCAACACTCTGGTAGTTTTTCCGGAGAAATGAGAAATGAAGCTGCCTCATTCAGCGCGGGAAATAGTGGTGGCCGTCGCGGTCTAGTGCGATCGTCATCTGCTCCCTCGAATCGGCGTCCTCCGTTTTGAAGGCTCTTCCCACAGCTGAATAAGCTGGGTGAGGATGATTATGATAATGGACTTTTGCTTCCCAATAAGGTATTTCCGCTCGAGCTAAAACAACCGATTTTGCACATGATTTGAGGCTTCACAGCTTATCTCATTTGTCTTTAGATCTTCATGAATTTCTTTATACACAGCCCCAGCCAGTGGCACAGAAACCATTCCACCGAACCACCTGCGTCTGTGTAATGTCTTATTCAATCTCTTTTTTTTTTTATTAATCACTTTTCGATATTTTACATTAAAAGATACACGCGTCGCTCTACCGTGCTTTGCCATGTTTGTTAGGGTTAGTCCTTTTCTTTTTCGTTTGTACACGATACGAATAGCCCCTCTTTCGAGGGCAGGCAGGTAGCAGCAGCAGCAACAGCAGCTCCCCTCCTTCCGTGGGAGCTCGCCACTTTATGTCGTAATTGATATCAATCCACCAGTAACGGTGACACGAAACGTGTTGAAATTTCTCATAACGGAACAGTGTTAGCCCCTTTTTTGATCGTTTGAACAAGAAATAAGAACCCCACCACCATCTCAAGTAGTCTATCGTCCGCTTCTTGCAGACCGCGACCTCGAGTTTGCGTTCTAATGTTTCGAGACAGATTCCTTGGTTCCGGCGTGCGACAAACTGCGACTCGTTAACACCGCGGGACCACGTGTTAATCGGGTACGTTAACTCTCCACCGCCGGACAGATTAGTGCTTGTGCGTAGTTTTAATCTGTTTTCCTTTTTTTTACGATTCATGTTTGTTCAACATTGGGCCCTAAAGCAAGCTAGCTTCCGGTTGAGAGAATGAAAACGGAGAAAAACGAGTTAGTTATAGGACGATAAGGCCAGTTCCATAGTATAGGAAGCATTAGGCGATCGTGTGGACAATGACAGCATCGCCAGCAGATGCACATTGTTTTATTCTAGTATGATCGTTTGTCATCAGTTGATTTCGATGCTTAGATAGGGGCCAGTGGCCTAACAGAGCTTATCGCTTGCGCATTATTTGTAAAGTTAAAATATTTGTTCTCAGCTGCCCAAAGCTGCGGCTGCGATTTCGTGAAAGCAATGTACTAGACCCGGATCCTCGATATATCGACGGACTCGCGAATGCGACATGATGATGATGGTAATGATTAGGAAGAACGAGAAAAGAATCATTTCGCGAAATTATGAAATAATCTTTGTTTAGTTAATGTTCAAACTAGGTGGATGGATTTGGTTTCAAATAAATATGATTATATGTGTTTTTGCAGAAAGTCGTGTTGTGCGGTTTTTTTTATTAAAACTAACTGTTTAATGTTTAATGAATGAGTTTACTAAATAAATAAGTGCCGCAAAGTAGTGGTACTTAATTATACCCTAACACCTTAAAGCGGTTTGAATTGATTAAGTAAGAATAAAAACTGAATTATGTTAATAAATCCATGAACCACTTTTACTAAATAAGTTGCAGTTTACATAAAAATCACAAAGAAAACACAAAAAATATTCTTGAATTTCTAGGTCAACTGCATCCAGCACCGCCTTCAGTGATTGAAGTTCTTTTTTGGGAAAATAATTGAAACATAGTTGCCATTGCGCGCCATCTCCTTCACCGCATGGCCATGTCATGGCCAACTTTCCGTACCGTGGAATATCCGTGACTCGATGTTTGTTTGCTAGTGAAATCGGGTTATGAGTTTCATTAAATGAAGCACAAGACATCGATTCTCCGTGTCCTCCTGCCTTTGCCGTCATCATCATCGTACGCTACCGAGTGACGTTCCGGGTCGCGGAAATCGCCAAAAAGGGTGACCCCACGCTGCGCTACTTCCGGTATGGATTTGGTTCAGAGATTGCTCGATTATGAGTGTCGCACCGATGGCCGCTGTCAAGCGGATGTGCACCGACAACGATAACCGGACAACGAGAGGTTCCATCCATCCCCCAGCCCGGCAAAGGCTACGTGGCCCGGATTTTTCATGAACCGCTGCCACGATTCCTCGGAACGGTTTCGGAATTTCACTTCGTCCCTGGTGCCCGGTGTGGCGCGTTTTCAATTATTTCGCGCAGCTTTTGTACTCTCGACGCGGGTGTCGACTTCTTCGCTGAACGGTGCCGGGACTCGGTTGTTTTCGGCCAATGGCCACCACCATCCGTTGATTTCGTTCGAGGCACCCCCCCCAGCGGAGGTCAAACGGCAAAATAAGCCGCAAGCGAACGGAATGTTTAACTAGAGACGCGCCACGTTGGCCAAGGGCCTTTTTTCTGCTGCCCAAAACGTGTGTCCATCAGAGGCAGTGGTGACGGCAGTGGAATTGGCTGTGACGCGTTCAAGTACGTTGTTGGCACGTAGATGGCTAGAAGGACCACCAGAAGGACCTCGTTTCGGTTCGCTCGACCTGGCCTGACTGCTTGAATGCACTGATTGGCCATTGGCCCCACGCTACGGGGCTACGGAAGTCAACATACCAGCAGGACACACCACAGCAGCAGCAGCAGCAGCATCATCATCATACTCGGTCAGCCATTTGGCATCGAGGGCTCTCTCTCTCTCTCTATCGTCCATTCCAATCGGAACCGGAAGACGTATTTCCGTTGTTTTCGTAGCTTCGCTCCGCTGGTGACAAGTCGGAGTAGGCTAGTTTTGTCGATGACGATGCAACATCGTGTGCGGCTTTGTGGAAGCGAAGCATATTCAATGACGTTGCTGCTGGCCGCGCGAGATCAGATCGAGCGTCCATGCTTATGATGCCAATGACGATCCGGTTCAATTCGCCGTACGAAAAGTCTTCAGAAAAGCAATGAATTCCGGCTTGAGAGTGATGCATGGGCTTTGGCTTTTTGATAAATCATTAGCCGGATAATACGGTTTGACACGTGGGCGACAGCGTGCTGCTGGTGATGGGTATTCATGGTCCATCCGTACCACCGTTAGATTTAGATTTAAAAACCAGTTAACATGCTGATAATTTTTGATTTTATTTCTATGTTAGTATTACTTGGTAATTTATTGTCATTTGTAATGAGTTTTCAGTCATATAAAATCTTTTTCACAATTTAGTATACTTCAACATATTATTTTTAAAAAAATGTTCTTTTCTGCATTTTAGGGCACATTTCAAGAACTGAACGATTTGGAACGTATCGAGGACCGAGGTACTTTCATCATAACCCTGTACCGGCAAAGTGTCCTCAAGCACGATCCACAACTCGTGGTACATGGCTGTGGCGACCTCAGTCGCAGCATCACATCGTACTTTGTCAATCAATGTATTAAGATATCCATGGAAACGCCGTTTAACGGTTGCGAGTGCATGGCACACTGCACTCGATGCCAATTATGCTCGACAATTATCTCAACAAGAGGTTTCATCCGCTACCACACCACAGAACGGTTCCCTGCTCCCGATTCACATAAAAGTGAGGTGTGCATAACGCTTGATCAACTGTCAAAACAGCATCCCTGCACCAAAAAAGGATGAGAATCGAACGTACCGGGGATAAGATGGGCCGAGAGAAAACGGCTTGCGTGGTACACGCACGTGTGTTTGCACGCATCCTGCTGCGAGCGCATCCTCAAGCGCATCGCCCCTCTCAGGGGAATATATGGGAACAATACTGGTGCATGGGTTTCACGTGGCAATTAGGGCTTACCGAGATAAGAGGGTTCCGGGACATGGAACCACATGCCCTAGTATCCTTGCCAGACAAAAGAGTTGTCAAAAATGCATCGCTTCAAATCGTTCATCGTGAAGTGGAAGTGAAGTACATTTTCCCAAGGATCGCGCCATTTTACTTTCACAAACGGGTATGCCCAAGTGCGTTCTGGGTGATGAGTACCACGCTAAACGTGGCATCATTCACAGGAAGATCATTAGGCAGCGGAATGGTACCGCTGGGCTGAAGGTTCTGAAGTACGGTAAGAACGCTCATGTTATGCTATCATTAGTCCTTGACGACGCACGCCAAACGTGGCGTGCGCTGGTGGCTGCAAAATTACGCAACGCCCGTTCCTGATAAAGAACACAAAGCACACACACGCGCAGGCACACGTACAGGGACTCCTCTTGGTGCTTTGGTGTGAGAGGGGTGCACGTTCGTAGCGAAAAACGAAAGTAAATATTCGAAATTGGATAGGCCATGTGCATTACGCTAATTTAATGACATGTAAACCTATTAAATTTCCGCCATCGCATATGGGGAATCGAACGGTGCCGGCTATCGATAGGAACGAGCGCAAACAGACACATTGTATGGCTTGATGGTTTGGTAGAAAGTTTCACTTCGCTAACGAAGGGAAAGTTCTTGCTTTTCGTGATTTTTTCCGATCATCTTTATTTCTGTCTCTCTCTCGATAAAGCGAAGGGTGAATCATACAAATTTGTTTCTTCGAGGGTGAAGGGAGCCGTCCGATACACAGATATGATGGGAATATTTGAATTTATAATGATCCAATCAGTATGAGTTTGGTGGGCGCTGGGTTAAAATAGGTTCACCACGTGGAATGCCAGGTGGTTCCCATGGTTTTGGAATTTGAAATTCTTTGCCAGCGTTTCATCGGCACCAAGACTCCTATTCCTGATCCTTGAGATTATTAATAATTACGTTGAATGTGCTTTATTTGATAAATTCCAAAGTATTATTGGTCACATTCTTTTAAAAACATATTCATTAAATATACTCAACCGGTGTTACATTTTTACGAAATTTAACCGATGTTCAGTTTCAGTTTCAGTTTTTCCTCAAATTTCAATCGTGCAATCATCTCTTCAACATTAATTGAGCAAGTTTTGAAGCGAATTTTGTAAAAATATTACCATGGCATCAATTCTAGGGAAGGGTAATTTAAAAAACCTTTTTGTCATGTCAATCGTTGCTCGATGCTGGATCATCTGAGGTATAATAATTGAATATTTATCATACCTTATTGGCGCCATTGATCGATCCACCCATTTTATAGAAAATTTTGGTTTTTAGATTTATGAAAGTGAAAAATAATAATTTTGAGTAGTTTGTTGAGCAAACGTGCTTCATTATTATGTACCTTTAAAGCAAAACCAACTGATTTTATTAAATTTGCGGCAGACGATGGTTTTTCAGTATGTTTTTTTTAAATCTAAATATGATGCACAATATTGTTGAAAGGTATGTCATTCTATAAGAGTTAATTAATAAAAGTATTAAATGAAGCATAAGCAATCTAGTAATCTTCACGTAATAAAGTTGTTTATAAAAAAGGATCAAAACAATTTTAGCATAAAAAGAAGAAAATTGATAAAACAATATCTCCATTAAAATTTGTAAAGTGATTGTAGTATATCATATTGATTGTTCTGAAAGCAAATCGAACGCTTTATAAAGTAACGTATAATTAGTTGCATTAATTAATTTGGAACAGATTGTGATTTTTTTATATATTTTGGTTGTTTTTACACATTTTTTATCTTTTGGTTTTGTTTCTAGTGTTATAGGAATTTATTTTAATTGACATTTTATGCAGAACGGAATTTTCACAGATGTTTCATTATCGCCATTACTCTACACAGACGATTTGAATCTTTTTGAAGAAGCATCTGATGTTTTGTCATTTTTATATTTTGTCATTTTTCTTTATTGGCACATTTCATATGATGTGCTACTATTTCATTGCCAATGGCTCCCCTAGATTTTACATTGCCGGAGGACATCGTTCGGTTTCAATGTGTTTTCTGCAAAACAACAATCAGACGTCTGTTTAAAAAATGATAAATTACCGCCCCACACGGGAGAGCAGATGCACTTGATCCGTGCCATGCATACATTGCACATTGAACGAATTCGATGGGACTTCAGGACGAGATCTCACATAATCCTTACCATAGCGGACCGTTTTCGTCCCCCTCTCGTTTTTTCTCCTGCTCTTGTCCCGAAGCTATTTACCGACCAGGCAAACGTAAATATTTGGTCAGAAATGGAACACCCAGCTCCTGCTCCGGCCTAGGAGTGCATGTAAGGCACCAGGGTACCCTTCTCAAATCAGCGGCCAAAGAAATCAAATTGCACGGAAGGGCGAACGCTGCTGCTGCTGGTCGAACCCCTTCGAAAATTAATTATGACAGACTGCAGGGCAAAGAGTGCAGATAGAAGGTCTGAACCGAGATCTGGTCGCGTTTCCTCGAGGGAATCGAGTTCGCTAGGGGCAGCGGCAACCTGACGCCAGAGCAAAAAGATGGGTTATACCGGCCGGTCGACATCTAATGCCTATTACGCAGAAGGATTAGAGTGATGCCCCCATGTAACGCGCGGGGAATAACCCCCTGGAACCCAAGGGTACAGTAACGTACTCCGCGATGTTCGCTCGAGTCGTGGCGAGGTACTGGCACCCATAAGCCAAACAAAAAGCTGATGATTAATAAAAAGAAAATACCAAATATGCTCAACATCGATGCCAGAACAACCCTATATGCCCCTGGGGGCACCCCTCGGTATCGAGCGGTGGAAGGATTAACGACGCTTTACCCAGCACCAACCAAAGTCGCAGGGAAGGGTGTTCCTGGATGGCGATTCTATTCCATCAGGGTGTACTGGTGCTGCCGATGGTCCGGCTGGCTGGTAAAAAATCAAAACCAATTCCACTCTATCATTCTAGTTGCAGCAGAAGCAATGAAACGGGGAAACCTTTTTGGCAAGCAATCGAATTTTGGACTCAGATTTCCTTCTGTTAGTTCTAAGAGCGGCATCATCTCCGCGCAACAACGACGGGCACTGGATGGATTCGTGAGCAAATAGGGCGAGGGCAGAACATGAGATGCCTTCCGTGGCCCATTATGCAGCAGGTCCCGTTACCTCCGATAGACAGTAAGCAGTGGTTTAGAGTCGAGTTTCGAGCGGATGAAAGTGGTGAAAGTTGTAGAACATTTGTGGTTAATCCATGTGGATCATCAGTGCAGTGCAGGGGTCCGATGGATACCATTTTACAATTTCATTTGACGCATAGGCACGTATATCTTGCCACTAAAAGGATGCTCAGTTTTGCTGATGGACAAAAGGAATCTGGTTCTCGTTATCTTGTTAGTGGACTTGAACTCTCCTTTGGTGTATCCTTTGGATCATTTAAGGCGGGGCTTCGGTATTTAATTTTTATGGTAACACATGTTTTTAACATTTTTCCCTGAAAGCTGATCCTTTCAAGAGTATTGTGTAAAACTTTTGGATCAATCGAGGAAAAACTGACAAAGATACAGTTTTTTGAAAATCCGCGTTTCATACGAGGCTCAGTGGAGCTCGCTACTTTGAAGAGCGTTCCCCAAAACCAACGTTTTCAAAGTAGGTTCCCATCGTGCCGTAAAAACTACCAGGCCGATCGATTTGAAATTTTTAACACATAATCTGTACACTTTTTGCCAGGTAGCCTCGTAGAGATATCATTTAATTTGTTGATACTTTTTATTAAAAATAATTATGTAAAGCTCGTTTTTTTATTAAAATCGCAAAAAGCGTCACTTTTTCAACTTCAAAAATCTGCCAAAAATTGAAAATTTGGAATATCAAGTTGAAGTATTGGAATATCAAGTTAATCAGTTTAATATGCCATTTACTTGAAAAAACAAAGTTGCATGGTTACGTCACAAAAAATCGCCAAAAACGGGTCTTTTTTTACCCGAAAATACCGAAGCCCCAACTTAACCAAACAATTCTTTCGCGAAAGGGATTTCTTGCAGCACGTGATCCCTCTGGAGCAACGACCATTTAGGGCGGGCTATCGATATTCTTTTGATGGATTATAAGTTTTCACAAGGTAGTTCCGTCGAGTTTTTGCTGATTTTCATATTTTTCCATTTCTGTTTGCATTTTGAATTTGCAAAAGTGATGCAAGTCTCAAGGATGCATTACTTTATTAACTACAACCAGACTTATTTTGGAAAACTGTTAGCACTGCTTCTCGGTCACAGAGATTTGCGCTCGATGTTCCAGATGTCCGATTCATTTCAGTTGATCTGCTAGAGAGTTACACATTTGGATTATTAATTTCTTCGAATAAGATTCGAGTTGGGTTACACCTTAACATATCTTGTCGTTTGTTTCCTTGAACTGTTTGATATATTGAACCATCAGTGCACAGGGTTGATCCGACGTAAGCTGTTCCGTTCGCTTCATGTTCGCAGGGCCCCGGTGTTGCTCAATCTGTTCCCTGATTGTGATTTAGTTGTGGTGGAAATGAGGAGAGAATGTGAAAAATTTAATCAATTAGTTTCAGTCGCAACATAGTATTCTATACCTTTCGAACGATCTGTGATGCCAGCAAAACGATCGGAGTTAAACGAAAAGTGGATGAGAGCAGCAACACTCGTCTGTCAATTTCGGATTAATCTTATGTCTGTGCCGTTGTTGTGTAAGACAGTAAATTATGCGTGTTGATAACAATTGCTGTTGATCACTAGAATGGTCGACGACTGATAAGGAGCGACGAATTCTTATGACCTCTTAATCATCTGGCATGCCTTTTGACATGCGTTGGGTGCGTAGTAGAGCGAGATTCGTTCATAGCACCCAACAGACATTTTTTGTCCATTATCTAGCTACATCCACCAGTCACAAGCGTAATTTCTGTGTCTGATTACGCAACAGCTTCGCCAATGTTGATGGACAAGCGGGCGCTGTTCATTATCATCGGTGTTTCCGAAAAATCTCACCGAATGCGAGAGAAACCCCTTCGATTAGGCACAACTGATCTACTCGAGTCAGTCCAACGTTGCTAGTAACGCGCTGTCCTCTGAGGAGGGTAGTCGCTGTTGGCTCAACATGCGATCTGTCGATGGTCTTGTGGATGTTAGCCAATGAAAAGTAGTTTATTGAAGATCATTAAGTCGAGCAAACACATTGTACACGATCATCAGTGTCTGCATAGTGAAAGGATTCGAAGGATTTTTCTCAGCTTTGGTTCAGCTAAGCTCGGCAGGATTCAGCTTTGTGGTTATCAAAAATAATCTAGAAATTACCACTACGAGGAGAAGGAAGTGCGTATTTCAGTGATCTATCTTCTAGTGTTCTAGTGCTAACAGTAAATTCTATGATTTTACAGTGAAAGAAAGAACCGTGGCATCGACTGAACTACTCGAGGCAAGAAGGCTTCATTGGTTCACCACAAATGGCTACCGTAATGTCAAGAATCGTCATCGACAACAGTCGGCCACGTGCGACTGGTTGCAGCATCTGCGTTGACATGTTACGGACACCGAAGTCACCTTACCGTCAAACCAATCGATCAGCTTTTGAACCATCAAGGATTGTAAAGAATGAAAACTTAACTTAGGCAATGGGAAAGATGTCGACGAATGTTTTACGTGCGTTTAAGGATATTAGTAAAGCGTTTTTCACTGTTATTCTGTGAATCTGTGGTGGTGTTTGTTGCTGTTGATTCCTTTGCTACCATAGGCAACGCACGTGCGGTTATTTCCTTTAAAGAATTACCAGTTCACAGGGATGAGTCGATGTAAGCAGACATAAATTCGCTCTAGACCAAGCCAGTGTTTCCGTCGGTGCCATTATCCGTTACGATAGTCATTCCAGTTTCGATTGATCCGTTCATGGATCGCCAGATCGGAATCGGTCTGATAGCATGGCGCTACTAAGCATTTTCCGTTGAATTTTTCTTGTTCACAATATACTTGGCATGGTGTTTGTTAGTATCTTATTGCACTACATCAATATCTCAAGGGTTTGCTCAATTGCTCTTGATTTTTTGCGATTGCCTTTAGGGACTCAGCCTCGCTAGTGGCAGCGCAGAGCTGCTAGTAAACGGCGGAATGGTTACACACTCATGGATTTCTGATACGAGCGAGAAGTGGGTAAACAGATTGGTTGAGATTGAATGACTCATAGGAGGGTATTTACGTTGATGCACATTAACATAAGGCACATTCTGATAATCTTTATTAGTTTATGCTGCTGCAGAGGAATTGTGTGAAACTTCTAGTGTGTCTGGTCTGGGCGTCTAGGCCAGAGGAATGGATTCATAGTTTTTTATGTATCCTACAGAATGGAGTTTCATGTTTGAACATAATTTTTTATTTTCTAAAAGCAGAATCTCTTTATTTATTGTAGAGGAGGGGCTTTTGATTTGTGAGTAAATGCAACAAATAAATAGCGCTTTTGCTAAATGAAATTCATGTTTTTTTTAAATAGGCACTGAGATGTACTCTTTTTAGAATGCTTTAAATAGATCATTTAATATATTAGATCCGAAATATGTTTTATAGGAGGCAACGTGTGCAAAGTTTATCATTTTAATCATTTTAATTGTCCAAAAACATATCCTACAATATTTACGACACCGACGATCGATCTACTGTAAGTGCAAGGTTGTGTAGAAGAATTGAAATAGGATGCACGTCCATTCCTCCAGGAATACATGACATAGCTGAGGATCACATCGCTTTTTTTTATCAGGCGCACAGAATTATCGGTTTCTGTTCGCGCTTGGCTTTCGCGATCGAACATCATCGTCGTGTTATTCTTCCTTCACCATCCGTCGATCAATTTGGACCGTTCACGTTATGATCTTCAACCTAACGGACATTTGCAGCTTCCTGCATTTTTAACGTATTCTAGTCTATTGAACCGTCTTTGTCATTTCGAATTCTGAT
The DNA here is from genome assembly GCF_943734665.1 of Anopheles aquasalis. Classification (NCBI taxonomy): domain Eukaryota; kingdom Metazoa; phylum Arthropoda; class Insecta; order Diptera; family Culicidae; genus Anopheles; species Anopheles aquasalis. The sequence continues at coordinate 57,771,819 of NC_064877.1, forward strand.
ATTTTTATCTGCCTCATCGATACAAAACAAACAAAATCACCATAGTTCGCTAGTGAGAAGCCACTAGTCGTGCTCGAAAATCACGATCGATACCCAAAAGCAATACGTTAACCACCCCTTGGCGGTTCGTCATGACCGACCGACCGACCGACCGACCGGAAGAAGTTCGCGCGTTCGTTCGCGAGCTACAAAACTCTAGTGCACGGATCGAGCAGTAATAAATGTTATTAAAATAATAAATTATTATATATTGCACTCTCTACGCCCTGCTCGTGTCCTTGTCGTCGGCGGTGGTACTGTTGTGTCCGGAGTCCACCAGTCCTCCAACCTGTACGGTAACGGAAAACCCTTGGCTCCTTGACACCACCACCGGTACGAAGTTACAGCCCGGTCCAGGGTTTGCTTCTGAGCTTACGGGGTGATATCGGGATTCATAAATCCTGTGACGGTGGCGAACATTTTTGCCATGTTCCGTACCTCGGTCGGTGAGTGTGTTTGGTGTGTGCGTATGGCGACGTTACATTAGTTCCCTTTTTCCGTGGGATTTATGTTTCTCTTGAGATATTCGGTAGGCCCCCTTCAGCTCAGGCTTCGCTGAGAAGGTCTGGTGGTGTGGTGTGAAGTTAGGACACGTAAAGTTTACTGCTGGTACTACTGCTACCGCCCAAGGATAGGTTTCCACACGAAATACGACGACTATAAGGAGGACAAGAACTACTCCTGCACAGTGATGGTGATGATGATGATTTTGGATCAGAAAGCGAACGTATTCGGATGGGAATGACTTCGACTTTGGTGGGGTAAGGATTTATGTATTTATTGACCAGCTCGGCCATAACGCCCGTGTATTCACCTGTGTATACGCATACATGCACTAGGGAATTGCTCCAGTACCGAGTACCGGACACATTTCTTTCTTATCCCTCCAATGACCAACTATGAATGAAGTTTGTGGGGGGAATCCGCACCAAAAGCTATGTAGGGATTTCTGTTACTTCCCAAAGCACATTTGGTACCCGCAAAACAGTCTCATCGAAGAAAATTTGTAGCTTTACTATGAATCGAGACACACTACGCAACAGTGCACACGAGAGTATTTGGCTCCTCGACCAAATACGACGACTTAAGCATTCGCACGACCACAAACTCGAACTGAATGCTACCGGAACTCGAAGAACTCGGTAAGCTCTGTCCTGGGCAATTCATAATTTTACATGCCCATCCGGACGAACATCTGCTAGTTGCCTTTGTACGCAACGCAAAAATGACTCCCCGCAGAGAAATAACACAGCACGCAACGGCAGTGCACCCCTATTCCGTACGCCTCAATGATTGGCTCATCATTATTACGATGCTTCCGATGGTCTTAGGGGCCAGCCCTGAAAGGCAGACGACCACATCGGCGCGGCAATGGCACCACAGGCCAGCGCAGGTGTTTTCGTGGTGTGTCCAAAAAGGACATACCGCAAAGCTTAACCATAAATGCGGCTTCATCTAGATGGATTGCATTTTATTAAAAGCCTCACCAGCCAGCTGGTCTGCGGAGTGTAACCAAATGGATTCCTAATAGTGTGGTGGCCCGTTTTCTGCAGGGCGCATTGGCCATTTTGGGCGACAATTCAAAGCTGGCCAGAGGCTGAGTAGCAGCGCGAGTGCGCCTTTTGTGTTCCGTTTTGCGTTTATTGCTCATTAAGGTTTATGTGGCATATAATAATGAAGATTTTGCGATGGTCCAATGGCAATGGCCGCGGAATGGCCGCGTGGAATGATATGTCTTTAGTGAATGTTCGGAATCGGAAAAATCAGATCCCACGGAATGGAATGTCCCTCTTCAGTTTAATATACTAGTTTGTGTTTCGACAACCGGAATGGTCGAGCATATTGTTGTCGGTGGTTGTATGCTTCACTCATCGAATTCATTACGATTTGCTTGTAAAAAAGGAACAGGTGAGGAAGGGGTGGAAAAACACCCCCTCAACCCTCCCATGTTTAACCATTTGCCATTTTACGAGCCAACGAACTGCACGAAACGAAGCGCAGCGACTTTCACCTCGCAAATGCAGCGCAAGAAAATGCCGCTGGAAATGTAAATAACTTTGAACGAACTCTGTGCCAAGGGTGTCCTGGTGCTGGCACTAGAGATATTGTTTTTATGGCCGCACACTGCACACCGTGGGCTTCGTGGACTCCGTGGACTCTGTCCGCGGTTTACGGGATGCGAGGATGTAACGCGCCACCGACGATGACACCATCTGCGGTTTTATTGGTGACCGTGTAGCGTCACGCGACCGACCCTCTGTGTATGAGTATTGTCGTCATCGTCGGCCCCCGGTCGATGGCAGGCCGTGTAGGGACGGGTTCGGTTTCGGTTTCGATCCGGGAATGGCAACGGCTCAATATAAATGCACAAAACGCTCGCTCTGCACCCCAGTCCCTGGTACTGCTTCACTCCTGGCTACCAGGGCCACCGTCATCAGGGGCGTACGCGAGCCACGCTTTGTGGTGTGCGTCTTTCGGGGAGAGGAGGAGGCATCCAGGACTCCCAAGGGACCGCGGTGTCTCTCGAGAGTGGAGGTGACGTTGGCTGATGTTTTTATTTTGTTAAAACTCCACCAACCTCCACGCCGGGCCTGACCCCCTTTTTTCTCCGATCGCACACCACACCCTTCCAGTTTTATTGGTGCCGCTCTTTATATGCGTATGTGATTGTGAGTGAGGGAATTGGTGGGAAAGGATTTTCCCCGTTTCCCATTCAAAGTCCTTCCGTGCACGTGGTGCACTCGCAGTAGGCTACTTGGGTACGTAAAAACGGATCCAGTGGGCTTTGGCAACGTGGCAGAAGTTCGTGGCAGGTCCACGCGCGTGGGTGTTTGTACTGTGTCATACAATTTAGATGTTCATTTGCAGAGGTGTTCAATGTTCGGTGAAACAATGGAGACAGATGCACATTGGAGACAAATTGCTTGTTAGTATTTCATCCTAGCAAAAGGACCATTCGTGATGTGCGATGTAATTGGTTTATTTAGTGTATTTCAGTTGTACTGATCGATCGTAAAATGATGCTCTCTAAACAAAGATTTGTTGTTATTGTTCTTCATTGGAAATTTCCTTAAGCTTAAGAAGCTTAAGCTTATTGTATCAGGGTCTCTGCATTCTGCGACGTTAATGCGATCTGCTCAAATCCAACGTTTTCAACGTTGATGCATGTTGCTAATAATTTCCTTCAACCTATAAGGTCTTTCTTTTCACTTCATCAGGTCAATGTTTTGAAGTAGTTCGACGGAGCAACTATAAGAAACGATAAACTAATAAATGAACTATGATTTTCATACTCCAAACGATCATGAAACGGGCAACGGTGGTCACTGTTGAAATGTCTCGTTTTTAAGCGAACTATTCTCTGAAATTGATGTTATGGTTGCACTTTCAAATACTTCTGTGAAACGATAACCTTATTTCAGTAACAAGTTTTGAAAAACATTGTTTGATAGTTTTGTAAACAAGCGATCTCTAAAATTCATAATTAAATTGCCGTTCTTTGTTGTATAGTGTTGGTTGAGAGACTTGATTTAAGGTTTTGAGGGAATCAAAATGCCGCTATTGGCATCTTGAATTGTGGCAAAAAGGTCATCGTCATTTAAAGAAACTAAAATTGACAAACTAAAAACGATTATACGTTGAAATGCATTTTTATTCATATAATTTTCATTAAACATTGTTGTTTATGTGTTCACCACGATTACAGCGAGTGGAGTTTTAAAACTAACGGATCATCATCCTGCTGTAGCTCATTGCTCGATAGTCGTTTCTCAAAAGAAACCACCAAATTGATTTGTAAGCGGCAGTTTTTTTGTAAGGTCCATTCAAATTTGCATAGAGAAGTGAACTGTGCCACCAGGGCCCTTCGTAAGAAATAGCACAATTAGCACCCTCACCATTATTGCGATCCGCTGTCGAGAACTTTTGCCCCACGAGTGGTTGCAATGAATTTCCTGCAGTGCCATTATACGATCCCACGCTTTTAAGAATATATTGCTCAACCTTACTGCCTACTTGGAATGAATTATAGTGAGCGTACCCGTAGATACCATTAAAATCCTTCACTTCCACCAGCAATTCGCATTTACGCGCCGTCGTCAGTTGATGAATATGCTCCAGTCCGAGCCAAAATTCTTTCCCAACCTCACCAAAGCCGTTCCGATAGTCGGTCCAGTTCCTGTAGAAGTCAACCGATCCGTCGAATCGATGCTGCATTACAATCCACCCGCCCCCAAACTCCATCTGCTCACACCAGACCTTGATCGGCGAACTGGCGTTATTGATGCGTATGAACTACGCTCCGGAAACGTTTGCTGGTGCTTCCTTGCACGATGCGTAGATTCGTGGCTCAATAACCGTCGCTTGCGTTGTTGTCGATGTGCTGGTATCTAGCTGGAGTGGTCTGTAGGAAAACAACGACCGTCCTTGGGTTTTGTAAGACGAAAGGTTCCTCTTCGGGGTGTGGTCAAAGAGTTTCTCACGCAGACGATCATGGTTCGCGCAAGACTTTTGTTGATCAAGGATGACCAGCGAACGATCCTGGATCACACTCATGTTCCTGCCGACGTCTTGCTGAAGGCGATGAATCGCCCACAATAAATCGACGAATGTCATTTCGTTGGTCATACGGTTTCGTTCGACGTCTTCGCGGTGCTCAAACACTTCCATTTGCAGCTCCATCAACTTACTCTCCATTGAGTCAAACCTTTCGAGGAGCTTCTCCAGCACGTAACGTAGGGTTCCATCTGCAGGCGATGCTCCCAGGATGGGGTCGGTGTCTTCAGAACCATTTCTAGTCGCTCTTACGAACAGCAAAGTACCAACCAGGAGAGGGCTGATGATTAACCTCATTGTTGAAAAACAGTTCTTGACGTAGCACAAAAACGAGTCAATTGTTGGTCGACTTGAAACTGTGATCCAACGCTTTTCTGGTCGGCATTTTATACTAATCTGTAGTCCAGTTCTGCACATGTGAGATCGTGCGAAAATTTGCAAATCAAACTGAAGGGCGGATGTGGTTAGCTGCTATTCAAGCAAATCGCGATTCATCCTCTTTGTGGTGGGATGGTTTGATAGACGATCGTAATACATTGTTGCTCTTGCAGGAAGCCTCAACGACATTCCTTAGATAAACATGTGTCCAAACATCATCCTCTGCTGCGGAGGTTCTTGGAAGATAAGCGATTTGCAAGCATTCCCCTGTTTAGTGCATTTGTGGTTGGCGATCGGTCATTTGCATTGCTTCAAACTTGAGCAAGTCTTTTCCAGCCGGCCAAGATAACATCCAGCCAGAGTGTGTCGGGAGACGCAGTTCTTTCGTTTGATAAATTCCAGACGATCGCTTTTTTGGCGACGATTAGCTCTGCATTGAGAACGTCTGATCGCAGCAGTTCTCACGGCTCGAGGAGACCACAGTACTTATCGTTCGTTTCCGCCTGCTCGAGGTCACTGTTTCGATGATAAGCGCCACAGTTCATTGACCCTGGTACAGGAAGGGGAGAGAGAACGTTTGGCAAATAGGGATTTACATCTTTTAGTTCATCGTGAGCATTATGCGAGTGCAGTTCGTGATGATGCGCGATCAAAAATCGAACAGTAAGGTGTTTCTGATAGGTTACAGGGAATTTGGACAACGTGCTAGTGGACCAGTGCCAGTGGAATGGAATGGAGTTGGATTGGAGTTGAATTGGAGTGGGATTGGAGTTGGAGTAGGAGTCAGTGGAGTCACTATTTGATCTATACGGAAGAAAGAACGGAGAAAGCGACATGACATGGCACACAAGACGAGTATGAAGTTCAATTTCTAAAGTAACAATACCACGCGGAGCGTCTTCTGTGCTGTAGATCATGGTGCGAAAGAGTATTTATCGCGTGATGTATTTAGCCTTCTGCCAACTCTGGCTAATGTAGAGTGACGTAATTGACCCAAAATACGTGTTTGCAGACCCCGTTGTGAGGTTTTCGGTTTATTTTACTCTTCAAGCAATTTACCATTCGGTGAAAAGCTTTTTCTTTTAAATGTTTCTTTATTCATATAATGTCCATCAAACATAATTATTCAATTATCAATCACCACGATCAATGCCGGCAGTGTTTCAAAATTCGCGTATCATCATCCTGGTGAAGCTCAACCCTTGATAGCTGTTTTTGAAAGTCCACCACCAAATGGATTCCTTGTCCACAACATTTTTGTAAGGTCCATTTAAATTCGAAAGATTACCATCACCGTACCACCAGGCACCGTCGTTATAAACAGCATACTGAAAATCCGGTGTTGGATCATTATCTCGATCCTTCGTTGAGAATTTCGCTCCCTTGTTGAACTTCGTCATTGAGTCGCCTGCGGTGCCACTGTACGATCCCAGGATTTTCAGGATGTATTGCTCACTCTCGCTCCCTATTTGAAACGCATTGTACCGTGCATACCCATAATTGCCACTAAAGTCCTTCACCTCAACAATCAACTCATGTTTCCAATCCAATATTCCTTGCCGAGGTCACCAAAACCGTCTCGGTATTGGGCCCAGTTTCGGTTAAAATCAATCGAGCCATCGAATCGATGTTGCATTACGATCCACCCGCCACCAAACTTCTCCTGCTCACAGAAAACATTAAACCGTGCACCGTTGTTGACCTGAATGATATACACTCCCGACACTTTGGATGGAACGTTCCTGCACGATGCATAGGAAGGTGACTTGGGATCCGGGGATGTTCTAGGTTGCGATGTTGTAGTTGTTGTTCTTGGTGTGGTGGTAGTAGTAGTTGTTGGAGACGTTGTTGATGTGTTGTTACACTCTATACCGTGCGTAGCAGATGGTGACGTGACAGAATCTGCGGTGCGTGATTTGATGTAAAGCAACGTCTGTTCCAGAGTTTCGTATATCGAAATGTTCTGCTTCGAGGTGTGGCCAAACTGTCTCTCGTGCAGCCGTTCTTGGTTCGCGCAAGACTTCTGTTGGTCAAGAATGGCTAGCGTACGATCCTGGATCACACTCATGTTCCTGCCGATGTCTTGCTCCAACCGGTGGAGAGCCCACAGGAAATCAACGAATGTCTTCTCGCCGGTCGCACGACTACGCTCCACCTCTTCACGATGCTCGTTCAGTTCGATTTGAAGCTTCAGCAACTTACGGTCTATGTCGTCAAATCTGTTCAGCAGCATCTTCAGCATTTGTCCCAAATTTGCCTCTGACGCTGGTGTTTCCCGGATGGAGTCGATGTTTTCAGGGCATTTGCTAGTTGCACCTGCGTAGAATATAGCACAAACCAAAAGAAAACAAACAGTCAGCTTCATTTTTAGCAAATGAAGCCACGAGACAAGGTTGCACTGCAGTTGCGTTGGAACTGTGATCCAATGCCTTTCTGGCCGACATTTTATACCTAATCATAACCTGCGCACATGGTTGAGAGAGGCGAAAACATTGGAGCAAAAATAAAATGATGTATGTTGCTTGGTGGCACACTTCAAGCATATCACGGCAACAGCTGTGCTTAATCTGTTTCCGGTCTACTCGTTTGAAACACGATCATTGTGGAACTGGCTTGCAGAAAGTCTCAACGCTTGATACGGAGTCATTTGCATGATAAGCATTTGCCTCGAGGCCTCTGTGTGACTGATAACCCACAGCTACAGTTTTTTGCGCTCATTGGCACTTGTACATTCGGGAGAAACTGTTTCAAATGTGAAACCAGCTGATAAATGATGATGGTGTGCATATCGCCATCAAATGGCGCCGCGCAGTGCACACATTCAACCTACTCAGGATCATGCGGTCTACAAGCTTTCTCATGGTGTTAACAGACTGATCGGCCGGTAGGAACAGGAATCGCAAAGCAGCCCTCTAAGCGATGTGCGCAAGTCTATCCGGATAAGTCACAGGATAGTTTATCATTTGCTAGACAATTAAGAATCTAATTATTTCTTTCAGGTGACAACAAGTTGTTTTGGTGGCTTCGTGGAGCGGAATAAAACAACTAAAACTCAAATGCAATGATAAAAAAACTGCGGTGAACCGATAGGATCGATGGTAATTTTTATGAGCTTGTTACGTTTATGTCAAAATAAAATAATTTTTGAGCATCAAAAGCATAGTAATACCGCTTTGTTTATGTTATTTTAGCGGACACGGTATGGTAGCAGTGCGTTGAATGCAAAGCAACATGAATGTTACAAATTGCAAGAACCTGTTGGCGACTTCAAATTGGTTTTGGCGACAATCTTTTGCTGGAAAAGTGTAGCAATGTATGACAAGAATTTTATATATTTTAAGGAAACAACAACTAATCAGGATGCCGGGGTTTACCTTCTTGGGATTTGTTATGGCTTTATTTTAATAATGTTAGTTTGACGACAAGTTATGACACATTGTGGAAAGGCTAGTTTGCTTAATAATTAGTTACCAATCAGCAACGGATAAATTGAGAATCCATTTAAATTAAAAAAATTAATTGAGTTTGATAACTGCTTGATAAAATCCAACGATCTTCACACAAAAGCAAGTGCTCCGCGTAACTGTTGTATTCTCATTCCATTGTTTTAAACATTACTTCGTTTTTGAATATTTCATTTAAAATTATATAGATTATGTTGAAAGTTTCGTCGTTGATTCAACAAAGCGAAAAGAGCGCATCCGTTTCCCACAACAGAAAGTTCCACAATTTTATGTATTGTTTCGGCGAATAACTTACAATTTGTTGTGTGCCATCAGCACACGGTTGTACAATACATTGCGGCAATAAAGTAAATGTAACAAACACGCCTATGGCCCCATCTCGGTCGCAGTTTT
>NC_064877.1:57783146-57803146 GCF_943734665.1 Anopheles aquasalis
AGATGGACATTTGGCCTTCTTCCATGCTCTCTTTCTCTTCATACGTCTGCCAAACTAAAGCGAACGCTAGTGAGAGAGAAAATCTCCTCAAAATTAGTTTGTCCTGATTGTAGATCGAACGTCGTTGCACCATGTTTGTGCTCGGACACCAGGTCCCATTGAAAGGAAGGTACTCTCCACGTTGTGAGCGTTGAAATTACGTTGTGTGTGCAATGCCAATGAAATGCTCTTTTTGTGGTGTCCGAATGTGGGACCAAGGGAACGTCGATTTGTTCAGGCCATCACCTGACGTGGGTATGATTGAGAAATTGAGTTCTGGTGGTTATAGAACAGCTAATCTCGATCTCTTTGTCATTTTTATTGTGTGGTTGTTATTTTTTTTAGTTTTAACATCTTCCAAAATATTCGCTCTCATAGATTCGGCGTTTTCAAATTCATATTCGCATGCGGGCCACAGAAAAAAGTATCAACCAGTTCGCGGACCATTTCATCACAAAATTTAGGGCTGCATGGCTTTATTAAATTAGCTGTTTCCCATCAAAGCCCAACTGGTGCCGGTTTTCGTGGCTAGCGAAGTAAAGGCAATTTCAAAACTGACCACTGCGCCGAGAAAACGAAATGATGAAGCTCCGTTGCCTAAACCCGATGATGGAGGCGCCAGGTAATCGGTAAAATTGCATACTTTCAGGAGTTTGTAATAGAAATTTAGGTAAAAAAGTTAATATCTATATATCTATCAAAGCGTATAGTCTAGCTTAAATAAAATTACACGAAACATACCATTAATGACCAAACTTAACATACATATGCACTGTGGACGTGGCAGCGGGCTGCGAGTTTGAAACCCGCGAACTACATCATCTTTGTCAGTGAAGTGTTCATAAAATATTTTGACCGAGTCCATCATCGCGTTTCCATCATTTCGATGATTGCTTTTGAATCAGATTTCCCTCGCACGAGCACATATTGCAACTCCACCCTCACTGGCACCGCTCTAATGAGAGAGGGCGCGATCTAATAACAACAAGAGCCTCATAAACCATGGCGTAGAACCACTGCGCTAGAACGACGAAGACGTCACCGGCAATATCCTTATGGGAATGACATCTTGTGCATTATTACATTGACTTCAATCGTTTCGACACCACTCCGAGACCGCCCTCGGAGCGAAACCCATTCTCGTGCCCGAGGGAACTAAAATAAACTGATCATCAAGCGGAGCCCGGAGTGGAATCAACCATCTCGCTTAATATAGCCGAGCGGAATGGGCGCGTATGGTTATTGAAGTCCAGCCTTTTCCAGTCCCGGGGCCCGCCAGTGTCCATTCCTGGCAACGGTCGCTGGTGAACGGTCCGTGGAAAAGGAAAGGAAATTAATTACTTTTTGTTTGATAATTTTCCCTTCACGGTTTTGCCCTTGCTTGCTTGCACGGTCTGTTCGGTCTCCACATCCACGGACCGGCATCCTCTTCGTTCGCGCCAGAGGTATAAACTCTGGTATCAAGTTTTTCTCCCCCGTCGATTTGAGTAAAACAACGAAACCCACTAGAGGTGGTCTGGCTACGTGTGGAGCGACCAATTGGGAATGGCGGGTTGTGCTGGCCAGCAGCTGGTTCCACACGTAAATGATGTTATTTTGTGAGACTTAGTCAACTTGTCCCGTGTCCTGGTCAGTTCCGTCCTTTTTTTTCCTTTTCCAGCGTGCTCAAGCATGTCATTTTCCTTGTTTTTTGTCTTGTTTTGTTTTTCCAAGCCGGCTTCATTCATTGTTTGGCCGACGTTTGATGCAGACCTTTCTCGTGCAGTGTTTGTGAATTGTATTGCCTTTTTGCTTGGTTTGGATTTTTTTTCTACTCCTTAGGTCCCCGTTGCAGGTCGTCTATGCATCGATTTCGCTCACAAGATTGCTCACTTTGTACCCGGGGTCCTGACATCCGGTCCGGTGTCACGCTGTCGTCTCCGGTCCGTCCGATATGCTCTGGTCTGGTCGTTACCGCAACGGTAAACAGGTTACAGGTTATCGTACGTTGTGCTCGTTCCACTTTTATCATCATACTTGCGGGCTGTTGTTGTTGCCCAGGTGTATGGAGCCTTTTTTCCTGCTTTCTTCAAGAACCCGGCGGTGGAGAGAATGATTTGTGACTTGGTGAACTGGAGCAGCAGCAGCAGCTCAATGGTTCCGTCTCGATGGTGAATAGGAAACGTGCGAATAATAGCAACAACAGCAGTCGATTGTAGTCGCGATTGGGCACCCGCAGCCGCAATGACAAATGGTTTTATTGCACCTTGCGCTTGCACTTGCACTTGGCGTGGCGCAGTCCTTCTTCTGGTCGGGTGCAGGTGAACGGTTTGAAGGACTTGGAGGTGACTTGCGATGCCGTCAGCGGTGTATTCAATGTTTGATTTTGATTCGATCGGCACGACCTGCGGTGCGGTTTGAGTCCAACCTCAAGCACCAGGAGAGCAAATGATGTAAATGGAGGGAATTTTCAGGAAAATGTATTTCACTAAAGCTGGAGCTGATGGAAGCGATTGCTTTTGTGCATTAAACTTTTCATTGTGATATTGCTGTTTTCAATTATTCAATTGATCAATTCATCAATTCAATTGACGACGCGAGTATGTGGCCTGTATTTATGAATCCCATTGTATGTTCTTTTTATGTTTTCTTTCATAAATTACTCTAATCGCTTTGGTGAATCAAATTTTCGCAAATAGACAGATAGACAATGAAACACGTACAACAAAATAATTTATGTTTATAGAGCAGACGCATATTTGTTGAATAAAAAGTCGTTCTTTATTGTATTTAATTGTAGCATTAATAATTGTGAAGCAGTTGTTGTAACTGGGCATCCTTTTATTGGTAGGTACCCTTTCGTCCATAGGGCAACGCTGCTTGAACGTTTATGTTGAGCTGTTTATGCAGAAAATAAGCTATTTTTTTTATATATAAGCAATGTGTGAGCAATGACTATGAATGTTTAGCTGTACCAACGTGATTGGGCTATTTACTCTTCGTGCAAGTAGATCATTAATAGAAATAAAATTAAATTGTGCAATTATGATACTTATTTTTGTTTCAACTGAAAGCAAACCTGTTGCTATTAGCAGTTATTCCAGCGAAACATACTGTAATTGATTCAATCGTAATGATACCTCAAAGTAATAAAGTTAAAATGCATAATAACTAGTATATGTTACTTTTATGATTAAGAATTGTTGATATTGCTATATATCAATGAATTTAATACAATCGTATTTTTGCTTCGAGAATCAGGTGTTTTCTTTTTTATTGTTTTCTCTTTAGGTAGCTGCTATCACGAAGGGTTTGGTCAAGCAATTTTGCTTCCATTTTTTATACTTTTTAAACATTTCTAGCAAAGGACGAGTAGTATGTTTTGTCATTTTGTAAATCTGTGATCTGTATTGCAAGTATAATCACCTTTTGGTGCAACAAAAAAATCCTGCTGAACGATGGGACAATTGTTATTATCGATAAAATAAACAGTTGATCGAGTTATCGTTCAATTGATATTGAATGTTTGGATCGATCATTTATATTGTGATATGTTTTCTTCCTACTACTTTTATAAAATAAATGAAAGAAATGCAAACAATATTCGTTTCATTCTGTTCCAATGGACGAATTTGCTCCAACAATCTTTATTTGCTCTTTTCTCACAAGCGATTGTTAGTTTTTCCATTGCTGCATTCACATTGCACTTCAGCATTCTAATGAGTGTTGAAGAAACACTCACAAACCTTATTTTAACATTTGGTTTTGTCTAAAGTAGAAAAGGTTAGCAAGCTGGCGTCAGTATAATTGTTACCATTCCCACAAAGTCCAGACTATTCACATCAGCTACCGACGATTAAACGATTTCATTTACTAGCACCCTCGTCTGCACCTCATCCATCCAAATAGCCTCCCCGGTGCACAGTGCACTCAGTCCCTTTTTACCAGTTATCCTGATATCGTCACCGTTGCTGACCCCGGTTGACTTGTCCGGCAAATACTAACCGGATGCTAGCCGACAAGGGGTTACAGAAGTCCCCTGATGAGGAGTCACGAAACCAGGAGCCAAACTTTGGGTGCCATCATTTCATATCTTGTTAACCAATCACCGGACCTCGTCCCCTGCTCCAGCGATGGTCATTTCCATTTCCCTTTTCCACACAGCAGGTGGAGTGTTTTCCACTCTCCGCTCTTCCTCTCTCCACTGCTCATGACATGACAGAACCGAGCTTGACCCCGAGAATCCCTCGAGTTGTCAGGCAGCAACAGTTAAACGACATCGTCGTGCATCGTGCTATCATGTTGGCGATGGATGCCACCCCCTTTTTCGCTCGCTGTTCTCTGTGTGGCATGCCCATTGGCCGAGGGCTGGTGGCCGGCCGGCGGCATAGTTTCGTGAAATACTTTGATTAAAAATTTCCTCCAGCAAACATTCTAATTTCCTTTCCATCCAATTGACTCCGTCCGTCCGGCGTGGCCAACAAGCAGAGGAAAGGCGAAGGATGGAGGAAACTCAATTCTCCGTTCTGGGTGGTCCTCGAGACGACTGGCTGGGACTTTGAAGGGAGCCACGTTCTAAGCCATGACATCGGGGTGGCACAGCAACTACAGGAACGGATAACGAAGTCATCCTATCCCTGCCACCATTCCGTTCACCCATAACCGACCCCGAATGCGTTTCAAATATTGTACTCCCGGGGCTTGAACCGTGAGTTCGTGGCAGGATACCATTGGCGTTGGCTGGCCGGCGATGGCTCATCATCGTCATCCTCATCCTGGTCTGGCATTCTTTCAGATGAAGCTCAGGGGCCTTATTTTTTGTCCATCGCTCGCATCGCTTTCTTTCAACCCCCGGAACCGGTGACAGATGAGAACCGTCGACGGATCGTGAAGGTCTCGTGCCATCGTAGATCCTGTCTAGTGGTAACAGAAGTCCGGCTTCCTATCCAAGCACACAGGTGAGCACCGTGTATCGTCGTGTTCATGCCCGCATGTCTGGTCGCAATCTTCTGGTGGTTCTCTTCTTGTCACGAATGACGAGATACGACGACCGAAGCGCTAGACGACCTGCACGCTGTCGCGCACCCTTCACAAACATATTTGGCGATTTGCAAAAATTGAATTAATTTTCATAACAAGTAGCAGAACGGGCACAGCACCAGCGGCAGCTCCGTCTGTAGTGAGATTGAAGGTTTGAAGGTTAACCCCTTGGCCCCAGTAAGGCCCAAAAGAAGCGGCCAAACGCGCGTATTATCGAAACTCATTTACCGTCCGCGAACGGGTGGACGTTTCCATTTCAATCTGCCTCGGTTCCATGGCGGGGGGGAGGGTAATTGATTTCATGTTTATGATGGACGCGCTCCCTCCTCGATGGTTGATCGATTATTTGTTGTTCGTTTGTTGAAACGTTAAAGATAGAGATTCACCATTTTACAAAATGGTCGCTGCTCAAAACGTTGGAACGATGCAAAAAACAAAACCCCAATGGCCTACGGGGTTCCCTGGATGCCCGACAGTTGATTCCGCGAAAGTAGAACGGAAATTTCATTACATTTGCGCGCGCATACGCTGGATGCACATCGCATCCCTCGAACCGAGATTCGCTACCGGTACCGCGGTGTCCGCATGCCAATGGTTCGTTCGTTCGATCCATCCAATGGTTGGAAGTTTAAAATAAGAAAAAGAAATAGGAATCACTGTTTCAAGTTGATCCGATCGGTGAAGAGCCCAGGTCGAGCACATACGAGCCAAGTGACAGAAGAGGTCGAACGGGAAATTGAATTAAATGTTTGGTTTTACATTTCGCAGCAGCATATTGTATCGGCCTTCTGCTGCTGCTGGCGCAACAAAAGCATAACCAGCATGAGTGACGCACCCTCCGGGGGAGGCCTGCACGTTGTCCTATGACACTAGAGGACACACACAAATACACAAGCAGATGTCGAGGACGACGAGGACGAGGACTCCGATGAAATTGATTATTTATCGTGGTTCGTTAGCTGTCAACTTCCAAAACATCGAGAAAGACATAAATATTGCACCGCAAAATGACCTCATTCGGGCATCATCGAGCATTCAGCAGCAGCAGCAGCAACAAACAGGCTACAGTTGGACATCAGACATCCTTTTGCTCGGGATCTGAGCGCACACCTGGACTCACAGTGCCGGCCAGCAAAGTGCATGCTCACCATTTTGCATTCTAAAATTGGATCTATTCGGATCCGGGGGCTGGAAATCGCACATCAACACATCGCAGATCATTCCGAGTGTCCTGTGCACTCCGATTCGAAGGTTCGCGTCGCTTCTAGCAGGCACTGTCGGAGTTAAATGTTTTAGATTTCCTCTCGTTCGTGGTAGGCCTTGCGGGGGTGCCAGTGCCGGTGTCATCCATCTTGTTGCTGATCCTGATATAAACCGAGAAGTGACACGATCGGGGTTTGTCACCCAGACGGGCTCGGTGGGAGATGAAAATTGAAACGACATTTTAAAGAAATAATTGAATAACGATATCCAGTACCATCCACGTATCACACCAAAGGTAAGGTCCGAAAACAAAGAAGGACAAAGAGCAGCTGCTCGGTCAGGTGGAGCTAATGGGGACGGCGATTGCTGGCGCCGCCTTGGACTGCTTTGGACTCATATATGCTTCACCTGAACCTCGATGATCCTTTGGGGCAATGCAGAACCGACCGGCTAACCGACCGACTGGCCGACTGGCTGATGATAAGGTGAACGAAGATTTCTCGAAGACGACGGTTGTGGTCTAGGCTGTGTGTCTGTTGCTGCTGTTGCTGATGGGCCTCATTCTGTGGTCAGAAGCGATGTTCTCGGCCCCGGATGCTATCCGTTGCAGGTCGGCAAAGGGTTTCGCTCTCAGATGCTGTAATACACTTATTTCTGCAAACTCATCCCCCTCTCCGCATCCCCAAAAACTGTTGATAAGATGTAGATTCAGCTTGTGCCTGTGTGCCTGTGTGCTTGCGTGTGTGTCTGTGAAGGATCAGTTCGGCAACAATGGCCGTTTGTTGCAGATAAATCGGTAATTTTGCTTCGGACGTGCTCCGGGGCCCGATTGGTATGCAGATTTTAATCAAAAAATTAAGAGCGCTCGAGAGCAACTTCAAACGAAAACTCATTTGCACCGCCCCACCTGGGTGGTCTGTAGTTGTCAGTAGCACACAGCAGGGAGGGAGGGCGGTGTTGTGGTTTGACCGGGCCTGGGTTGAAAATATAATAATAATGGAAATAATACAATGGACATGTGGAAGGGCTTGTTGCTGACGGGTCTGCACAGTGCGTTAGTTACGGGAAGTGCTTTGCCTTTAACCTTTACAACAGCAGCAAGTAAGCATTTACTAGCACGAAATCCTTTAGTACATGTAAGCGGCTTCTACGTTACTTGTATTTGCAGTGTGGGGGTTTTGGGTTTAGCTTAATTTAACGAGTTTTAAAATTCAAAATATCCTGCAATTTGGTTAAATTTTCTTCTCTGTTTCTCTCTCTCTCTCTCTCTCTCTCTTTCTCTCTCTCTCTTTTACTATCTGCTATCACATACCAGCAACTAACGAAGCGGACAGATGATGTATGATAAAACAATCGTCGGTATGTCAGAAGCAGTCACCACGCTGGCGAACACCAGCGATCAGCTCGCGCACCGTGGCCCTCGGCATTCTTGGTCGCTTGCTCCACTTTAGGTCCAAAGAAGGAGCAAACAGGAACGGTATTTTTATATTCCCAGGGAAAATCCGGGAAAATGATTCGGAACATTTTGCGGGCTGCTAAGAGAGAATGTTGTGAGCCAGTCGTCGCATTTGTGCTTTTGCTTTCATGGAAATTTCTTTTGTGATGAGATTTTTAAACGCATTTTACCGTTACGATCTGCAGCAGCTGTTTTAAGCATGATACCAATGTTGCATAAAGAACTACCTGGACTGTTTGTCTACTATAACGATGATGATGGTCTTATAACAAACATTCAATACAATACAATTAATACAATGATGAGCTCAACCTCGCCAGAGTTATCTATAAACAAAATCAAGTTCCAATACTCGATCACAATCTCTTTCACATTCACTTTCCATTCTTGTTGACATGTGAGTCTGTGTTGGTACTAATGTCCATGACCAACCAACTAATGTCCGTCACCGTGAACATTGTGGGTATTAAAACGATGTTACGAAAAAATGCGGAAGCATCATCACGAAATCAGAATCGCATATTTTACTATTGCAATTAGCATTGCATTAGCCACAATTACTTTCGTCTTTGAATCACTCTCTTTCATCTTCCAATCCCTCAACATTCAATCACGCTTTCTGGTGGAAAACAAGATAAAAAATCAATGTCTAACAAAAGAAACCTGCCCGAATCAAGCAACGAGTGCGCGTGTTGACGGAGTATTTCGGACCTTTACCCCCGGAATTATTCTACAAAAAAAAAAAGATTTTGCCCGATCATTTGTTTTACAATGAATTTTTATCCATACAATTTTCAATAAACATTGTTGCTTAAGAGGCGAAAGAACTGTTAAAGTTTAAAACCTCTATAATATAATAATAAAAAAAAAAAAAATTGTTGCTTACGAACGTTGTCGCAATAACCGCCATACCAATTCCAGTGGAAGCTTAGTCCGAATCGAACTAGATAGAAGTTTTTGAAGGGTGAGCGAAGCGCAATGCGTGGTGACATGATAGCGGTGATGATCAGACGTACTATCCTAGAGATTTTTTAAAACGATGTGCATGAAAATACCGAATAAAGTACACAATTCAAGCCCGTAGATCAACTCAAGCCCGTAGATGGCCAATTTCCTACACCAACATCGTTGCCATATCGGATATGGCATTGGTTGCAACAGTGACTTTTCCGAACAACCTAACAATTGTTGATTGAATCAGCGTGCCCAGTGTTCCGTTCCTCTCGCAATAGAATGCTGGGAATATTGTTCACCTTTTTAACGTAGATAGGAGATTGTTAAAAACAGAACGTCCCTGTTAAATAACGTAAAGCTAGAATGGAGAAGCTACATATTTTTACCTTTCATTCGTCAAGATATAAATAGTGGTCCTCCAATTCATCTTAGAGCCGAATTCAATTATTTATAAATACAGAATTGCAGCTAGTTTATTAGAAACCTGGCACAGACAAATTCATAACACATTCTCTCGGTTCTCACTAACTCACAATGTACGGTGCCCATCAACCGTAAACATGCAAAGACTCTTCCGTTCACCCGCGAACCAGATTGTAACCGTTGCCAGCTAGCGGCACATCTGATTTTGGGTCATTTCTTCACCAATCTTTTACCAGCTGGCTGAAGATCTCCACAAATGAACCGCAGGACACGTGCTGTGTGCTACCCGGAACGTTGGTAACTGCATGTGGCTGCTGCTTTTATTGAATTATTGACTCACTACGGGCAGGTGGTGCATGTGGTTACCGGAACACCGTTGGACGATCCCGGCCTAGCAGGTCGGATCATTTTCATACATCAACCCTGGTGCTTTGGTGGTGTCCATATCGTCCATCCGGCCTTCATCAAAGCGCCTTCGTCGACGCGGTACATGTTTTTGTTCGTTCCCGCGCTGGCAAAGTCCTTCCGCCGCAGCGCCATAGGTCTATGGTCTATGGTTCGGCTAAATTATGCATTCAATCTTGGTGGCCAAAAACTCCGGTCCAGCTCATGAATTCCGGAGCCGGCAGACGAGCAGCAGCATAACCAGCGGAACCTGGTCTCCTATCTCGTTGGATACCTTGGTCAGCACACGTCCAGGATATGGCCTAGGGCGGTTTATACTCAGGAAAAAAGCGCCAGCGTAGTACATCGTAGGCCTACAGAAGGGGATGCTGCATCCGCTTCGCTACATCTCCATCCACCATCGTCATGGCCCCTGGCCACGGAACGGTCCGGTTCCGTTCGCCTGTTCAGCAGGATGTAGCGCACCAGATCCCCGGGCGGTGTGTGGATGTGTTTGTTGTAGGAAAGAATGTACCTCGGAGCGAACGATCCGATTTCTGATTTTCCCCATTCTCCTCCTTCTTTCATTGTTGCTGGACACCAGGAACCCCAACAATGCCGCCAACTACGATTGGGTTAGAGGTGAGGTCCGGATGGATAATAAAAACGTTGCCAGATCGCACGAATGGACGGACGGACGGATGGGTCGCGTACGGTTCTGGAATGTTGGGACAGGTCCGCGAGTTCGTAGGAAGAGGTGATGGCCTGGATGACGCCACGGTTGGCATGCGAGAGGGTGAACGGATGAGTGACGAAAGCATCTCTCGGGCCATGATGCCTCGAACCGGAAGCAAGTAAGAGCGAAAAGCGGGGCGGCATCGTGCGCATACCTCAAGAAAGTAAAATCTGGATCCAGACACAAGAGAGAAAAGAATCGGAGGAGGGGAAAAAACACGAAACCGGGAAGCGTATCCGGCTTTTCCGGAGGAAAAATGCAGAAAACAACGTTCTTCTCCACTGCAACTCATGGCCTTCTTCGCTCTTTTTCTTCGTTCTCTCTTTGCATCCTACACGTCACCAACGATCGAAGAGCAACAGAGGGCTGCTGGTCCTCCCGTGGTCCGCCAGGAATCGGCTTCGATACAATACGTTCGATCCTTTAGGGGTGCTCTCACGCTTCACCATCCTTCCCCTTCCCATTCCGTGACATTTCTCTGAACGGCTTTTCAGCGTTCACAGCAGCGCAGCGCATTTTTGGGCAAGAAACGGCCACCATAACTTGGCTTCCAGCAGCAGCAGCCAGCAGCAGTGTTCGTGGAAGGAAATTGAAAATGCAAAAGTCTATAAAGCAACACACTTAAGGGAGGATGTAAAGATTGTGAAGGTATGCGCTTAAAAATTTCCCCCGAGGATTTTGATCTCAAAACAGCGGCGAAGAGGAGATGGTACAGCAACGCAGCGCAGCTGGGGCTGACTCACGTCCCCGTGAGCTAACGTCGGTAAGACGGTCCTCCCTCCCTCTCCCGCCCCTTGAAGGTTCGCATATTCCTCGTAAGCACCCTGGTCTCCCTGTCTCACTTTCTTGTTAGCTAGCTGTCGGTACAAAAGGTTGAAGGTTAAAAATTCATAACCAATTTAAATTTATTACTACAGCAAATTTGGGACCATTGCCGAACTCAACTGTGGGCTCACCGTGCCCCCGTGTGCCCGAGTGTGTGCTGTCGATGGCACATCCTGTACAATGCGACGCCTTTCGACTCCCGTGGTACTGTTTTGCTGGTGACTGCTGAGGTACTTCTACTCGCATCGCTGTCTAGCTTTCTTCTTATGTCGTCGCTGTAGTAGTGGAGGCCCGTACGTGCTGTACGCGAAGCTGTGCGTTCGAGGCGCGCTCTGGTGTGGTTTTCTTGTGCGCGACCTGGGCACGGATTTGTGCGAGAAGCAAATCATTTGCACGAGGGCGCAACACGTTTCGGGAATAATATGAAAATATGCTACCCTCCCCTGGTAGTGGGTTTGTTTTCTTTTTTTTTCTTGGGGGATGTCGCGGATGTTTGTCGGTAGGTACACCAACCGTAACTTGATGATGTTGACTTCACTCTTGCCGGGAATGAACGCTTGAATGTCATTTTGCACGGCTGGAAGTGGAAAGTGTAAGTAGTGTTCAAGGGAGATGAGAAAGCTCGGTGTAATAGCGGAAAATACTCGCGAAGCAACAGCGCCGGTTCTTGAGTTTAAAGAGATGGTTCATGCAATTTAATGTTACTTTAATTAGCAAATTTAACTCCTTTAATTAACAGAGTTAAACAAATGTCTAACGTATGATACCGTGTGAACTGTAGGAACTTATTAGACAGAATCTTGAGTACACTACGTTCGTAAAAAAAGTTTGTGATTTTGCTCTTGCTAAGTTCAATCATTTGTAAAATGATATTTCAAACCTGTTGTTTGGGTTAAAGAGTCTAGAACACCAAAGTACAGCCCTACGCTGTCTACTCTTTACTTCTGAAATAGGAAATTGTCTCTTCAAATATATTTTCCATTGAAGAGCGATTTGTCCCCTCACGTCCACTGAAGCGAAACACATCGGAATCATTGTCTACTGACGACAATCATCTTCACACCACATCTCAATACCTCATTGTGAATATGTGTTGAACCTTCATCGCTGCGTCCTTTGTTATCGATGTTAACGTTACACTTACGGTTGGAAAAGTTTATCTTATCTTTGTTAATTTTGCAAAATTGGAGTGGTTAATAAGTATTTTATTAGCCTACAGTTAATTAAATGCTATGTCTCATATTAAACATGTCTTTCTGGCTGCCGAATCAACGCAACATTCATCTTTTTACATTACAAAGCATCATCTTCCGCACTTTTTTCCAAAAATGAAGTAAAGAAATGTTCAGCAATGCTGAGCCCAAACAATTCCCAATTACTAAAAGGAGTCAATAATGATTCCAAAAGTTTGTAGTAAAAAAAAATCCGTGCGATATCAGATTGCTCTTCAATCCACATTTTCAAATTAGAATTTTAGTATTCCTTTGAAGCATTGTTAGTTGCATCTCTTTTATTCGAATCAATCATCCGGAAGCATTTGCATCAACCATTGTTGTGCACTGTTTTGAACTTGCTCTATTGTGCACATGCTATTATGGACTATCGGTGTGTACATTCTACAAAAATGATCATGTTATTCGAATATATATCCTTTGAATTGGTCGCAAATGCATCCAATTGGGTGTTTTTATTCATAGAATAATAGTTAAATAAATTAATTAAAAAGTTGACCAAAACAATCGAACAAACAGTTGGTGAATAGAATAGGAACTCACACAGAAATCGCTTCATCACGTCCATATTTCGGAATACTGTGATGTACAAAATGTGCAGTGATGATAATAAATACGTTGCTATTGATGTTGATAGATATAGATCGCTTTCCATTGTAATGTTATTTCCATTGTTTTTAAAAACAAAACAAAAACCCTTTATAATGGCGCGCATAATTACAGCAATGCTGCTTTAATAAGCATATTACAAACACAGTATGCGCCTAAGTATTATCATGAATAGAACAGAAAAGCTAGCTACCACATTCCATCGTCCTACTATCTGTTGGACGAAAACTGTCCAACTGGTTAGCGTAGGAGGATTCCTCTTTCTCTGTCGCTGCACAGCCCCGGTGGGGTCGCTCGTCAACGCTAACGGCTGTCAAGGCCATGGTTCATAATTGATGCGCCGCAACGTGTGGGAATGATCACGGTCAATCAAATCGACACACGCCACAATGGAGCCGAAGGGGACCAACGGCCGACGTCAACGGGGACGTCGCGGTACTGCGTACGTCAGGATCGTCGTCCCCGAGGATATGGCGTGGTGTACGGCTGAGTGTTAGTAAAGAAATTGGAGGAACAGCATTTTTACGAACCTTCATAGACCCACCACCTCTCGCCAGGGAGGTCACCAAGCCAAGCGACCCGTTTGACCAAACCCTCCATTCCACCAACCACCGAAAAGGGATAATAAAACGCAAAAAGCTTTTTATGATTACACACATTGCTGCTGTGGTCGTTGGACTTTTATGTCGTGACGTTTTGTGGAGGATAAAAATTTAATTTCATTTCAATATAGTGAACAGTGGAAGCATTATTCCAGGTAGCAGCGGGGCAGCATAAACAACCGGCCGGCGGCCGTCACTACACGAGTATGCCATTTCGGAGTGGAGTCCTTTCCCTTCCTGCCCGTTCCGTGGTTGAAGTGAATATAGTTATACGTTTGTGGGAGTGTGTGCGGGTTTTGTAGCTTATGATGAGCGCTGTTGACAGTGTTGATCTAGATCAATCTGCCTAAATGGAGTTGGCATTCGTGTTGGCCACTCCCTGGGCTTGGGGCTAGGTGCTGTGAATACATTCTATTACTGTCTGCCAATGTCGTAGGTTGAATGGTTATGGTTGTTGAGGGACACTCATAGGCGTAGCGTTCGATCCGGTAGAGGTTAACATAATTATGAAATGTTTTGTCACAATTTGAAGTAACAAACAAGCCAGCCAGATCATTCCACTCTGCCCTGCCCCCCGGGGAAGCAAAAAACTTTTCTTCATTTTCCACCATTTCCGCATCCATTTTGCAGTTATAAACTGCGGGTCTGCGAGAACTGCAAACTGGAACCCCTGGACGACGTCCCTGCCACTAAATTGAATCTTGAGCCAAATTGTCTGGAGCAATTCCATTCCGCTTCCGCAGATCAGCCGCTGGCGACGTTTAAACAATAGAACATTCGCTGGATTTCGTCGTCGCAGAGTGGCGTGGGCGGCGAGGGCGTCGCGGGTGGCATTTCAAGAATGTATAAATTAAATATGTGAATGGCATTGGTTTTGACAAGTGTCGGATTCTATTTCGCTCTGCCGCCGCTAGACTTATGATGTCGGGCCGTGGCGTCTCGGTGCGTTTCGTTTTCGAGACACATCACATCTCGCAGAAAGGTAGAGTGTCGCACCACCACGTGCACCACCGTACTGGTAGCGGTAATTTATGGAAAGTTTGTCCGTATGCGTCTTCCTCACGGGTCTTCTTAGCGTGCCCGGAACTGGCTGTTCCTTCGTCTGCACAAAACAGTCGAGAGAAAGAGACGCGGAGACGCTGGCGTTGGATGCTTTTCTTCATCTTGCGCGAAGCATTTTTCCTCCTCCCAGCGGACGGCGTCTTACCGGTCGCTGTGCTAGGCCTGTGACTGTCGTCCTTGTCCTTGTGTCGTTGTGCACAAGACCAAGAGTGCTTGGAGTGTGTAAAACAATGCGAACCGTTCGTTCCTTCGTTCCGGCTGGTCCTCTGGGAGTGCGTCGAGGCAGAGACGGGACGGGACGGAACGCGATGGGACAAGGTCTGTGTTGTTTTTTCGTGAAAGCGTGAAGCCATTCTTATGCAAATATTACCCCGGCAAGAACCGCTAATAAGACATCCTTGCGCCTGATTTGCGCGGTTTGTTTTGAGCCAATTTCTGTACGGCTGTGGCCGCCCCGCGGTGTGTACATTTCCGTTTACGCCAGGGAGTGCCAAGAGATGATGAAGGACAACCATCTTGGCGCCGTTGTGGTGGGGGGCCACACCAAAACCGTTGATTATTAACTGCGTCAATTTTGGATAAGAGGAGGAGAGCGAGAGAGAGAGAGAGAGAGAGAGAGAGAGAGAGAGAGAGAGAGAGAGAGAGAGAGAGAGAGAGAGAGAGAGAGAGAGAGAGAGAGAGAGAGAGAGAGAGAGAGGGGATGAAGCTTATGATACAACAGGTTGGAGTTAGCTTCCCCGACAGGCAACATCGTCTGGGGGACCGTAATTCAATATTTTTTTACGCGGGAATTTTGGCTGCAAATTTGACATTAACACGGGGGAAAAGTAATTGCGAAGGATGGTTGGTGAGCTATTTAATTAACATTTCAATTAGGTACACGAGAAATCTGATATTCGATGAGAAAAATGTTCAAACAACATGCAGACAGCTTTCAATACTTCCTCGAGACATTGTAAAGTTTATTCAAAATATTGATCTAATTATTGATGCCGAAATAATAGCATTCCCCAACAGGTTAAACTGCGCTATCAGCTTCAACACTTTTACTAATGGAACTCTCGGGCCACGCAGATCACGCAGTGCTCACAAGGCCTTGAGAGTCCTCTGCCGCGCCGCGAGTCAGAGGATCACGTGGCGACACCGTAGAACACACGCTCCACCGCTTCGACTAATGTTTTTGCACGGAAGCCGACGATGTGAATGGGTTTAAAATTAATGCCGTCGTCACCACCGGCAGCAGCAACGGCAATGGCGGAAGGATCTGTCTTCTCCGTGCGCAGAACAATGTCGCCCAAGAGGTGACGTGCACTTGGCGACGAAGAAACGAACGGAACGAGGGCGCAAAGGAATGGCGAAAGCAGCAGAGCGCAAGGAGAGAGTGCACGCGAGCATCTTTCCTGTTCGTCGCCTGTCGAAACGTTGGAATCGTCGTCGTCTTTTGGTTCTTCGGAGGAGATGTCGCGTCCCGAGGAAAGGGAATATTCAATTAACATGCAGCTCCCATTCCCAGCACGCCGCCCTCGCAGCCAACACTCACCGTCGGCACCTGACGGAATGCTATCGGGATGGCGAGATTGCAGATTTATGAGCAGAATTTCAAAATGTGGTGCCCTGTGTGGTGAGGCGCTGAGGTGGAGCTAGAATGGTGCGAAAGTTTAAAAACCCACTGCGGGTTTTTCGGACGGAAGCACACACCATAAGGCACGCACTTGCACATCGCTCCTGACACATTCATTTCCTGCTCGGCATCAGCTAGCGATCGCAGTATGCTGCCGCACGTTAATTGGTATGATTTGTGGGGCGTCTTTGCGACGGCCTGGAACATACGCGCGGTGCTGTAAGTGCACGTTTTGCGTTGCACAGTCAATGGAGGAATGGATTATTTTTGATTTCCGTGAATATTGCATTAGTCTGGGCGATGGCGAACGAAATATAATTTAATATGGTTGGCTACCACGCTTTGATGGAAAAAGATAATGAATATGGCTATTCAGTGCGGCTGCTGTGTGGGTTTTACATACATTACAAATTAATTTATACGTAGTTTCGGTGCATCGTAACTCCATCATGTCATCATTCGTACGGAATGCGGGATTGTAGTTTTTGGTTCATGCTTTTCATTAGAATACACTCCAATTGTGCTATGCTTAGAACAATGAGACCGAGTGGAATTTATTATATTCAATCATAGCTTCTAATTGAATCCATTTTATGCTGATTAAGCTTTGGAAAACAATACGAAAATAGCATTCCACTCGAAATGTATTCCTATGGAGCATCAAAGCATAAAGATCGTTTCTGTTATCGATTTCGATTTTCGTTTATCTATTACCGTTATTGCCGATGCAGATATCATCCTTGGAATCACTCACGCTCTTACTCTTGCATAAATGAGCAGAAGGTTCTCTGGCGGTGGTCTTCGATTCGCCATACGCTGACTGATGATTAACCGTGATTCTCAGAATCTCAGAGAATTTTCACAAGACCAAGTTTATGGTGGCACCATCAGCGGCCCGACAAGCTGTTGAGTCCAATATGCTTGGGGGTAACGTACTAATAGGCGACAAAAAGTTCGAAGTCGTAGAGAACTTCACCTACTGTCCAGAATGGACGAAGCTCTCTTATCCGCGTTCGAGAGGAGAGTTCTCAGAAGGATGTATGGCCCCGTATGTGAGGAGGGATGATGGAGAAGCCGATACAACGCGGAGTTGTACGCGTTGTATGGCGATCTCACTGTCGCGCAGAGCAAAAATAATTAGAAAAAAAATTCTAAATGCTCCTTTTATCGTTAAAAGACGGATGCCGTTTGAAATTTGAAATCATATTAAAAATTATGGATTTGGGAGCCAAAAATCCAAAAATTAGGTGTTTTATAATGATAGCCTCACTCTACAAAAAAATAAATTAAGAAGGAAAACAGTTCATTAGGCTGTCAATGTTATTTTATTTAAAATCAGTAACTCCTCCGTTACTTTTAATTGTCTGGAAATGCGGGTTCGCATGCTTACAGCGAGCATGAAAAATGTTGTAATGCGCAAGGATCGCCATGCACTCTTATTAGCTACTTCCACCTGATCTATGGTGTCAAATTGTCTACCATTCCCGTAAACATCACTAACATTCGCCAAACATTCTTAATCGGATTTAAGTCCGGAGAAATCGCTAGCCAGGACATTACATTGATGTTTGTATACTTTAAGTAGGCAAGTGTCGCCATGGCGGCGTTATCTTGCTGAAAAAAATATTTTTTTTCTCGATGAAGCATAACCTACGTGACATTGATACCATAGGAAGCTAGTAACTCCGCATAGATCCGTAACGGCAAACATAGTCTGAACGATCAGTAGCTCTCCAAGCATTCAGCTGATCAGCTTCATAACATGACCACGTTTTGCATTGCGACTGCATATCACCAGCCTTTAGTTTGTTAGAATCGGATATCACCTTCACCAGAACTGGTATAAAAGAACATCCCATGCGAAGTGTTGGATCGCAGTTCTAACTCAACTGTGGCTCGGTGTGACATAGAGAGCTTAGCTATTCAGAAATGAAGTGGAGTATCTGTTTTCTACTGTTGTCTGCTTCTTTATACGCAAGGGCAACTAACGACACCTCTGATACCATGGAAGAAAGGTTGAAAGCACTGGAGCTACGCTACCAATTGGCGAGAATAGCAAACAATAAAGACTCTTTCGAGAAGATGCCAACAACCCTAGCACGAAGCAATACAACACCTAGAGCTGTAAAAAAACCTAAGCCAACAACCTACGCATCGTGCAAAGAAACACCAGCCAAAGTGTCGGGGGTGTATCAGCTCCATCTTAACGACGACAGTACACCGTTTAATGTCTATTGTGAGCAGGAGAAGTTTGGAGGCGGCTGGATCGTGGTGCAACATCGCTTCGATGGTTCGGTTGATTTTTACCGGAACTGGACCGACTACCGAGACGGCTTTGGTGAGTTGGACAATGAATTCTGGCTCGGACTGGAAAAGATTCATCAAATAACATCGGCCCGTAAACATCAACTGCTCATCGAGATGAAGGACTTTGAGGGCAACTACACGTTTGCCCGTTACTACGAGTTCCATATAAACAACGAGAGTCTTAATTACCGTCTCAACATTCTGGGATCGTATACTGGTACTGCTAGCGATGGATTATCACATCACTTGCGGAAGAGATTCTCAACGAAAGATCGAATGTACAACAATGCGGGAGCCAGCGGACCAGGGGCAGATTATTACCTCGGTGGCTGGTGGTACGGTATAACCTCCACTTCTAATTTGAATGGGCCGTACAGGTATGATATGGATCCGAAAACAATTTGGTGGTATCATTACAAACGCCAAAAAGGACTTAGCTTCACTAGGATGATGGTCCGGGAATATTAAATCGCATTCATTGTGGAGCACGGTCAACTTTCAATTTTTGTTAGAAATTATGCGAATTAAGATGCATTTTGGAGCTATTTTTTTGGATAAGAATATTTTGATGGGGTGGCATAGGAAAGAAAACAATAAACTTCGCTAAACATCCGATCTGCAAAGTCGTAGTTTGGATTGAGAATAGTGTTATTTTTTTTTTCTCACAGGAAACCAACGGTGATCGGTTTGATATGGAATTTGTTTTGACTCGAATTTGTCTCGGAAATGGTTCGCACCGTTGTTCCAATGATTTATTCTTTAGCAGCTCGATCTCCCAGAGTTGGGGAGTGGGACAATGGGCAGGCTGTCGTCAGGTCCTGGAAAACGTTGCGGACTCGACCTTCCGGCGTAACAAACCGGCAGCTGACACAGACACAAACAGATCACAAATGTTTTTGAACATAGAGTGAGGTGCATGGTCTGACGATGCCTTGTTGTTTGTTTTCATCTTTAGTACTCAAGTAGAATAGTTATATGTTCAGGTTTTATCTTAAGAACCGCTCTATAATTAATACTTTCATTTCACTATTTCTAATCTTTACTGCTAAACATTATAATTAACAACTTTAATTAAGGAAACCATTCTGGGAGGGGGTGAGGAACCTAAATCGAGATTGCCAACCATCCCGATCTGGGATAAGCAGCTGAAGACGGGGCACGCCTTTACACCGGAGAGAAACATAGTTTAAGGTCACGTTACATGACCCACTCTACCGCCCTACGAACGATTCGGCATCAGCAAAGATTAATTTAAAATTAATTACTTCAGGAAAGGCCCACAGAGTGTTAATGGTAGCGTGTGTCCCGTATACATCCTAGTGCACACCGGAGACTAGCCGGAGCACCACTTGAAGTGAGACACTTTACCCGAATTTGGATTTTAAAAATAAAAAAAAACCCCTCCAGCGGACCGGCCACCGGTTTCTTGGCCCGGCACGTACCAGCATGACGCATTGCGGACACACGGAATGCACGCACCTCCAGCATAGGAGCACGCACGCATAGGACGCATAGGACCCACAGGACG
>NC_064877.1:57805646-57845646 GCF_943734665.1 Anopheles aquasalis
AACGCTTCAATTCGACAATATTTGGCGGACGCGAGCATTCACAATTTTTATTCATTGCTGATACCGATAGGAGAGGCGTGTGTAATAGAGTTGTTGGCGAAAGTACTTTTTTATATTTTGATGATTATTGGAATATTTTGGCGCAGTTTGGTGGAGCATAGCCGAGGGGAAGAAGGAAAAGAATGTCACTCTGCGCAAAGCTCTACGCAGATGTTTGAGTGCGGTGCATGGTGGTTACTTTTATATTTAGTGTGCATATTGGGATGACGTGCGTAAACAAGAGCTACTAATTCCAATCGCTGGCTCTATTATCCGTTTTGAATTCTACTCTTCGAATGGTGGAAGTTCCAAATTACTTCAGAATAATAACACTAAATGCTCCGGCATACGTTTCGTAGGATAGAGCCGCTGAAATGTATTTTTTCCATTTTTTTCAGTAGTATTTCTGAAAACATTAATCAGCAATCGAGTGAAGTATGTCTTAAGACAATGAATTAATGTTTGTTTGTGGTAAAGGTTCAAAACTTCATGAGCAACTGCATTACTAGTGCATGCGCCGAGGAACAAAAATATGCTATTCTACAATTACTTTAAAATAAATTACCTCTCCATTACTCCTATAAATACCCGGCAGGTAAATCCCATACAACAATGCCCAAATCTCTATGGGAAATGTCCGCGGGCTAGGGGCAACAGCTACTTCTGTTTCATTGGGCTTGAATGTCTTGAGTATCCTTTTAAAAATGTTAAGGAAATGTGCTTTTCATGATTCTTTTAGATTTTATAGAGATGTTATGATTATTTCAGATTAAATACTTAGGCCGGTTTTGTTGAAGGTAAACGTTACCGTTGTGCTCATATGTTAATCGTGCCATTAAGGCATTCATAAAGTTATAACGATTTCATACGTATGCATATATTTGAGACGCTTTCGTGAAAACTATAATTTTCTTTTAATTCTACCGTTCATTAAGCATTGTTTGGAGGATCTTTCTTCAACCATATAAAGTGAAATGCTCTTGATAGTAGGACGCGTTCCCGCAAGACATTCAAAATCGTAAGGCTTTGTGCTACTAATTAACGTACATAACTTTTTTCCAAGTGTTCCTTTAGATTTCATACCATCGTGCACATGCTACAGCTGCTCTTTTCAACGATTGCAAACAAAACCAGTATCTTAATTGGCTAACTGGCTGTAAAATTTCCATCTCTCCAACTTACTACTCAACCACGACGGATGCACAAGGTCATTTCATGCTCGTGAGTAAGCGGCACTCGGTTAAGACATCGAATAGGTGCATGAGGTTCCAGAAGTCACCCACTCGGAAACGGTATTCAGCCCGATATTCCGAAGGCATATTCAAACCAGCACCACCGGTGGGATTCCCTAAGCAAAGTTCATAGAATTCATGTGCACTTATCATTCACCATTGCGACCAGTTTTCCGCCTCTTCGTCGAGTTGTCAAGCAGCTTCATTCGCGGGGTCGCATGTTTGCTATTATATGTTTGCATTTCTTTAGAACACAAGCAGCATAGCATCATAGCGTTGCCCTCACTGTCGTCCTCTCCATCTCAACAGTCGCTGGAATGAATGGAATGCATCGTTAGGAAGGACCTTACGTAACGCACCCTCTGGCACGTAAAAGACGCCTAGCTCGCGTAATAATGCCGAACCGAGAACGCAAGAGCTGTTTCACTTCCATGCTCGACCTTCCCTTGGGAGGTTCATCATCTCATCAGCTGGCGCATATTCTGTTTTCCCAGGATCACTACCGGCAGTGGCCCTCGTTGCCTTCGAGGGTTCTTCCTCGTGACCGCCACCGCAGCTTCGATGAGAATCTGTTGCTCATTCCGACCAATGTGCGACCTTCGTGGGTCTCATTTCATTTGTCCGTGCGTACCGTGGCCTTGGCCTGGGAGGGAGCGCGTACGGCATGGGTTAGGGCATGTTTTTTTTTTATTCCACACGACAAAAGCACTGTTCCGATTCGGTCCCGCGTGAGACTTGTGCCTTTGCGCTTTCACTTCATCGTTCAACAGATGAGCCTACGGTTAGGCCAGTTGATGCTGCTTGTTCCTGCTGCTGCTGCTGCTGCTGCTGCTGCTAAGTAAATGAAGTTGTGTAACGAATGAAGCAGCTCGTAAGACCAGTGTACAACATAAAAATAAAAGAAGGGAAGATGCTTGCCACCTCGCAGCAGCAGCTAGATCACCGACTCCAGCAGTCTCTTTTTCGCCGCGTGATGGCTCTATTTCGCCATATTTATTGCTACAAACTACACTATCGGGATTTGGCGGTGGCCATAAGGCCACGTGCCCATGCGTAGTCGCAGGGCGGGGTGGGACGTCATGCTTCAAATTGAATTTCGTGCAAATTGCGGATGGCTAAATTGAGTTTTACACTTGCCACGTCGGTAACGCACCGCTCGGTGGCATCCGTGCCGTGAAGGGGCTGAATGCACATCTTACTCCGGGGCTTATCCGTCGCTGCGAGGTGTAAGCAGGAGCATTTCTGCTACTGCTGCTCGCGATGCCACTGCATGAAAGGGGGTGCGTGGAAAAAACTCGCACAGCGAAAACGTGGGAAATTCCTCATCATATTCATCCTCGACGATGGTTGATGTTGGCGCGTGCTGCACGAAGGACTGGGGCGTGCCACCGACATTATTCGAATATGTCAGGTCATAAATGATGGCATTCGGAAAGCGGGAAAATCAGTTCATATAAAAATACACATACTTGCACCTCGCGCTCGTGCTGCCGAATGGACGACTTGCATAACCGCTTCCTCGATCTGCCGCGCTTTGACGGAGACTTGGCGGATGTGAAGGATCGTGCGGAGACCCAGGAGACGAGTGAATGGCAAAGTGGAAAGCTGCTTGAAATTTGATTATGTGCAGAGCCAACGGATTGCCACGTGAAATGGGAAATTGAAGGCAAGCAGTCGGCATCTAAACGTTAGTCGCGTTGAGTCGAGTCGAGGGCAATCGTCGTGCGCGAGCACTGACTGATAGTAGTGCAGCACTCGAACAGGATCCAGTTCCACTTTGCTATCATAGCATCGCAGCAAGAGGTAGATTTTGCGCGCTGTGGGTTATCTATTCAGAGTTCTATAGCGTGGATGTACGAGTCGGTAAGGGGTAAGCGTGTGTTAAGTGATGAGCACATACAAGAGTGAGCAGATGTCAATGTTTCAATGATACGCGCAATATTTAACAAGCAATAGGCAAGTCTTTGCGATGCCTCATTAGCGATGCACAACAGCGAGAAAAGTGTAGAGTGTGGATTACGCTATTAAAAGAATCTTGGAATGTCAACGGCATTTCACAATTAGACAAATAATGGTTATTTATACGGAACACTGTGCATCACTTGCATTACTAGCCTAGCATGGATGTTTTTTTTTGTTTTATGATTGATTGAAATGAACAACTTTATCATATCTGAACTGATCGTGGCTCAGGAGCCGAAATACAAACCGTTGGTTTGCAGATGGAGGGAATTTGCTTTGCGGTTATTGAGTGGCCCATTAGGATATATCTGGCGAAATTTACGCCTAGGTTGATGCAGTTTTCAAAAAATAAAATATTGTTATTAGGTAATAACAGTTGGAAACAAAAAATACGTGTTTACAACTTGTTGAAGCAATATTCCATAAGGGGTTCGTCGATTTTTCACTGAATGTTCCTCCACTTTGTTTTCCAGTAGATATCCATCCTTCGGTACCTTCCATAAGACTTTCAGACGATTTCAATTTGCTTCTAGGGACACTTTAAGCGTCTTTGCCGATAACTCATATCATTTCGATGAGACATACTTGCGATTGCGTCCCACTAAAATAAAAAAAAAAACAATTTGCTGTTTCAGGCAAGTTTGTTAAAAGGGGACGTTTATTGACTTGCACATCGCTACTTTTCATTTATCGAAGCCTGGATCAAGTGTTCTGATTAGTGATGTTTTTTTTATTAAAAAAATGTTTAGGTAACCTAACTTATAACATATTCAAATTAATAGTTAAGTGTAAAGTAATAGGTTTTTACAAAACTACAATAAACAGTTAACAGTTGTAATGCTCATTGCATAGAAAAAACAAGCGGCTTGCAAGTGTAATCTATATATTCGTGCAGACAGCAACACATCCATACCTTCAAACACAATTTTAAATTTCTGATGCAGCACACAAATTGCTTCTTCCCATTGTTGATCCATTTCCTGAACCAAAGTTAATTATGTTGCACTTTTTCTGTTCTGTTGCTGATCCACAAAGAGCGTTCGGTCAGTAAAACTGTGGCCTCATGTTCTCTTTTTCCTAGAGATATTTTTTCATCAACATCAACACACGAAACCACAGCCAGTGTGTTGTTCTTTAGCCATACTACTTTTGCGTTGTAATTTAGCATACTGAAACATCACACGGATAGAGAATGCCCCCATTTGAAATATGCACATGGCCACACCAATTCCGTCATCGGATTACGGGTGCGAACTAACACGACGCTGACGGAAGCTGACTCGCGGGATCGCCTCATGGTAATCCTCACATGGCAGCTGCTCCCTTCACCTGAAACACCCCCCCCCCCCCCCCCCCCCCCGGACACCCATTGCCAATCGGCATCAAGAAAGATCATGCTACTTGTAATATAACACATTACCCTAATCCTATTATCTATGTGTGTGCGGTTTGGACGTGCAAGCTTGCTACAAGCAGCAGCAGTTCCGGCCATGCGATCACGGAGAGTGAGCGAAGGTCCACGGAAAAATGCATCTGACGCATACGTGCATCGCTGATGAAGGACCGTTGCGCTAGACGGTGGAAGCGGCAACTCAGAACGTACTCAGCACAATGACGAGGAGAGTGTTGATTATTTGTCTTCGCCCGTT
This sequence comes from Anopheles aquasalis, assembly GCF_943734665.1. NCBI lineage: Eukaryota > Metazoa > Arthropoda > Insecta > Diptera > Culicidae > Anopheles > Anopheles aquasalis. The sequence continues at coordinate 57,810,529 of NC_064877.1, forward strand.
GACAGCGAGAAGGTGGACGTGCCATCCGCGTGTCGCTTTTGTAGTAGGGATCGTCCATATTTTTTTGTTTCCTTTGCCGCTGATAACTGCGGACGGCGGACACACATGAAGCGACGACGGCTTCGGTTTGTTTTTTGTTCCTTTTTCATTTACCTTCATGATTTATTAGCTACATGCATCCATCACGCGGTCTACATGACCGTGCAGAAACGTGGTTGACACACCAAATTAGCAGACACGAATATATGCTTCTTCACATCGTGCTCGCTACTCGCGTATCGAGTTGTTCCTTACCGATCAATACGATTACATGGAACGGTGTTCACTGAGCCAAAGAGAATTTAAATATTTGTTTCTTATACTAAAGGGTGAAGCTTCGATGAACAAGTGGTATTTGGTGTGGGCAATGCTAAAGATTATTGGTATTAAATTAGATTATAATAATTTTAACTGCCATATGAGATCATTCAATGTGGTTACATGTAGAATTATTTGATATATTTTTATTTTCCAAAACATTCATTCTCATTATCAACAATTACCCAAAATTAGTTCCGAAAATTATTGTTAGTTAAGTGGATTTAGTAGATGCCATAGGCAACCGCGGTTTTTCGCGGTATCAATTAAATAAAAATATTCATTTTGTTATCTACAAACTATTTTGTTAGTGAATGTAAGTAGGACAGCATACCATCAATTGAATTATGCGATATAGCTTTTAATAATTGGCTTCGTAATGGGAATCCTACGTTTATGCAACACTTTAGATAAAATCACATTCCTTATTGTCGAAAATAAGATGATTCAACTATTCGGAACAACTCTTTGAAGACCACAATGAAGAGAATAGAGGATTTGAAGATTTTAAAGAGAGTAACCAAAAAAAGGAGGCTTTATTTTATGAGACAAAGCATAACTTATCTAGAGTTGATTTTTAGAAATGACTATATTATGCTCATCTGATAGTTATCTTTACATATACTTTGTTCTGCATATGATTTGCTAATACGCCATAAGATATTGCTTATTTGAATTGTCGATTGTGAGTTCGATCACTATTGAAGAGGTATAAATTGGTCATCGATAGTGTGGGTAGTAAGATACATTTTGCAACGATAATTATGTTCGATTATGTCAAATTTATTCTAAAACCCTCCTATGAATAATTGAAACAAGAAATGCTGTCAAAACCTCAGAAGTTTCAGTATGAAAGTGCATCCCCCGTTTTAAATGAAACGTTTTTCTCAGAGCTCTTGGAAGCAGCGCCGCCATTCGCATCGCCTAGCATCCCTTCCAACGTGTCCAACTACGCCCAAGCCTTGTGAGTGTCCATGCAGTCTTGTGCAGTTCTATCGGAGCTACCTCACTCTGAAGAGAGGCTTCGGTTTGACCTCTGCCTCTGCTCCCAGGCACGCTTGACGTTGGTCAACCGAAATGCTCCAATTAAATGAGAACTTCTGCCACTTCTTCACCGATTTACCAACCGACTGACACTGGCAGTCGGGCTCGGTTTTCCCTCGGTGGTGCATAGTGTTGGGGTGCTAATTCCATTAGGATGCATCTGCCTGGCCACCATACCGATGGCATGGGATGGGTGTTCATTTCATTACAATTTTTGTGATCTGCACCCCTTGCATGCTTGTTGGATTCGTGTTCTTCGTTGCTCCAGGGCAACTGGGAAGATACGGAGGCATACTATAGGGGTTCGTTTTTTTGGGAAGAATTTTGTAGAGAGATCTTCAAGTCCAGTTCATGCAGCAGATTCGTTCCATTTCGCTTCGACGATGCACCGATGCAAACCGATAGACCGAGCCATCGAATGAAAGTTGTTGTTCTTCGATACGTCAGCCGGTGGTCGTTTTACAGGACGGCCAAGGAGCTAAAAGTTCGGTTCGTGTTCGCGTACGAACCAAACGTTCGTACCTCGAGTGCGATAAATCATTGAAGTTTGCACCACCAGCAGCAGCAGCAGCAGGAAGCCTCCACGGGATGCAACACACTCCACTGTTGAACGAGTGCTGTTGCAGGAGGAGAAAAGGCTCTTAACAAACGAACTGAGAAGCGAAATTGATCGATGCCCTCGATGTTCAAGCGGGACCGCAACTGCTCCAATAAGTTGAGGGGGATGAGGGTTCTGCAGACGCAGAGGCAGAATGTGCATGTGCTGGACGGTAGAACGAACGCTTCTACTTATATTAGTCAGTGCAGTGCAAATCCCCTGTGAGCTTCTCGGAAGAACTCCTCTTTAATAAGGAACCTCTTCGAGAGTTGGGATCGAACGTTGAATCGTGAAATCGATGAAGGATATTACATTTTTGAAATTAAATCCACTCGCATACCGGGTGCGCCTCCACCATGGTGCTACCGGTGTTTGCCGACTGTGCTGACTGTGAAATCAATCCCTTCCGAACCCAATTTGTTTCGCATGAAGCCCGAACGCCACATGCAAACAATCACTGACGTATTGCTGATCTACGCGATAGGCGACAACACCTCGCCGACACGGCACGGTCATTATAAATTCTCGTCTCGTGCCATAAAACAAAAGACAAGACGGAAAACGGAACGTCTCCCTGTCCTCGCCGTGCCGTTGCGGTGTGATGGATAATCGAATCCTTTGGCATGTGGGAAGCCAACCATGGTGGCAGGCATTGTTGTTGACGCTGAATGTGGCCAATAATTTCTGCTGACTTTTCAGTTTTGAAACCCTTAACCAAACGAGTCGTTTCGTTTGTGGGCCAGGGATCCACTTGTTGTGTTGCTGTGACTTCTGACTGTGTTCTGTTGGTTTGCCTGCCTGGAAAATAAACGCACGAGGTATTGCTCTTCGAGAAATGATCTCTGGCAGCCGCTGGAGGACCTTATTTTTGAGTGCTCGCTCAGCATTTACTACGTTCACCCTCCCCTGGATTCTTGGAAGTAGCAGGAGAAAAGATGACTGGACCAGACAAAATGAGGTTGATTGAAAATTGCACCAAGCTGCCGTTAGAAGCTCCTGTGAGTGAGTTTTATGTGTTGCGAGAGTGCACGTGTTGTGGTATTCGAGTATTGGTTTGCCAGTTCATATTTTGCTTCCACTCAACGTAACTCAAGTAAATGGTAGATTTCAGGGAAAGACTGACTGATTTTGACTACTTACATATGCAAAAATAATTCATTACAGTACACAAAACATATTTCCAAGATATTCTCTAAAGTACCTAGAGAGACCTTTTTAATAAATGTTAGTAATTCATTAGTGTTCATTATTTTTTATGAATATTTATCATTAAAAATCAACAAAGTTGTTCAAAAGTCTTAAACCTGACTTTCTCATTATCGTCATTACATCGCAAGTGTACATTAGAGTCAAAAGTCTGTCCAACTCCAACCCGATCTCACTACTCAATAGAGCAAGATGGCCAATCTTTGCAAATTGTTCCCGTAACTCACAGCCGATGCGTTTTCCAACCATTTCGGGCAAGTGTTGAGCTGCTCTCCCGGCCTCCCGGAGGCTTGGCGGGACTCGAAACCCCAAATGGATCCTTCGCCGACGCGAATCAGGTTGGCACGTTCGACCAGCGCGTAAGCTGCCGCAGGAATTTATAGCCAACCGAGTAAGCACGATGGTCCTTTTGCAGAACACGGTAGAAGACACATAAAGTAGCAGATATTGAGCAGAAGAAAGAATGAATAAAAAAAAAACGAAGTCCTGGCGCGATCCTCTCCTTAGTCTGCTCGGAGTGCTACTATCGCAAAAGGCATTCTCGCGTACCAGACCGTACCGCACGGCATACAGTGAGGAGCATGGTGTTCGAGATGCTGTCTTCGGGGCGAATCGGTTCACCCTGGACGGTCCTGGCCCAGGGAAAAGTGTTTTGTATCGCTTTAGTTACTTTTTAGTCTGAAGTGAAATTAAAATAGCTTTCAACGTTGTGACCAGAATTCGAAATTAGAACATTTATCACAGTTAATGTACATACACGCGTGCTACTAGCGTTGCTTGGCATCAGTAGTTGCGCCGATGGCCCGCTCTAGAACTGTACAGAGAGAGACGAAAAGAACCATAATAATGCTCGTAGCCGTTTGGGTTTGAAGGTTGATGTTTTTTTTTTCATTTCACAATAAACATTAGCTACGTTATAATGTGGTGTTTTCTTTCTAGTTTACGAATAAGAAGCTTCTTCACCATCGAGATCCTCGCCATCGAATAGTTTGCGTCACTTGCACTCGTGTTGTTTGTCTTTGACAGCAATAGTCTGATGGTCGAATGAGGTTCCTTTTCGGCCAGGGAGGATCCTAAACCCTCCTCTCTACACCTGCCGTTCCTTTGTGCGCTACGTATCGAACAAAAATACAGAGAGCGAGACATAAAAGGATACATTCGAGAATCTTTCGGTCCGGTTTATGACCTGTCCTGTTTTCGGGACTGACTGGTACTGACGTGCGTTCGTTCTCGTCTGGCTAGCAAAATCCAAATAGATTTTGGATCTAAACGAAAAAGAGTGATCCCGTTCCACCTGCCAAACCACTGTAGAGCGGCATGGAATGGAGGCATTGAAAAGTTTTTAAATAAATATTAAATTTATGTTCAAAGTGGGATCCCGTTCGAAGAATAAGTAAAAAAAGAAGCAGCGGGATGTTGTGTTAGTAATTGAGCCAACCTCAGCAGCGGCCTCACTAGCAGTAGCGATAATTGAAATCCTTCTGAGAACATTCGGATAACCGCACGGGGCTTAGTTACAGCAATTTTTGCGTTACGTTACACACTTGCTGCTGTTCGGTGCTCGGCTCAGCTCGGCTCGGCTGCAGCTGAGAGCTGAGAGCAATTTGTTAAAACTCTTCCCAGAAAGCGCTTCGGTTTCTTTCCCCGAGGAGTCCTTTCCAATCCTGTAGTGTGTACATCATAACCTTTGTGCATTATTGGCTGAACATTACACGGATAGTGCTTCCAGCATCGCAGGATACCAGGTTGTAACGAGAAAGTAGTCCCCAACCCCCTTCCCTTGCGCACAATATGCTCCAAAGTATCTGATACTCACGGGGCCCCGGAGCATATTCATCGATTACACCGAGCCTTGGCGCTGCACTAAGCCGGAATCCAACGAAATGTTTATCGTCCACAGGGCTGGCGTACTACCTTGCTTCCAAAAAACGGTGGACCTACTCCTGTAGACTTGTAGTTAACAGTCTCCGTATGGACGAGTCACCGTGGGACAGATGGGGACTTCCGAGGCACTGTTAAACCGTACGTTACCTTCCATGGTGGGCGGGGGGGGGGGGACGCCTTCCACGCAGCAGCTCCACCGAGAGTTTGAAATAGTTCCGAGTCGCACTGGATGACAGTTTCACCAAGTAACAGACCCAGTACAGTGCAGTGGCCTCGTCCGGTAGGTCCGTCCAGACAGACCAGACTCCCTTTCCCTCAGAGCGCTGCAGATGGCAACGAGTTACACGAGTCCTTTCCTGCCTGATCTAATGATGGTCGGTCGTAAAGAAGATAAGAAGATTGAAAACTTTCAGTTCAGGTGCACCGTTTCCGGTTTCCTGGAGCTGGAATTATTATTTCCAGCTGCAATGCCCGGGACTACGGCAGAGGATTGGCCGTGGTCTGTGCTGTTCGAGTATGGCGCGGGAGTGGCCAGGGCCAGGGACGAGTATCGGGTACATTCTTTCGAAAGAGATGTCCACACATACCATACCGGGATTGGGTTCGCATTTCGAACAAGTCGAATCCAGCCTATCCGCCGGTCAGAATAGTGGAAAGCGAAATTTGTAGACAATTGGCATGTTTTTGGGAGGAGAGAGAACCTTTCGGGAAATGTCACGACCTCGCACTGCATTCCGGTTCCGGGCGAGCATCTCTCGGTACGGAGAAATTGGGTTTTTTGGAGGAGAGCACACCGCACGGAGGCGCTGGTGCTGGAGTTGATGTCCTGTTTGCTCACCGGACATGAATCCGATTGGAAGCCGGTTGGCCCGGAATGGTCTTGTAGTTGTTGTTTTGGAACTGCAACCGATGGTGACCTCGGGAATGCTAAGGAACGGAAGTTGACGTACACCGGGGCTCGATCGGGACACACAATCACCATCAGCCACCGATACTATCCCCGGGGTGCATATTTCAATTGTGGCCATGCAAAGGGGTGAGATCTAAATTAAAACAGACAAATTCCAGTCCCGACAGTGCCGACGGTGGTGGCGCGCATCATCGAGCGACAACAATGCAAGGAATGCTTGGGCGATGAATTTTGATTTCATAAATCACCGGAGGGGTCCAGAGCTGACCCGGGGGATTGTTGGCAAAGCCAATGCCACTTGGCACCGGAGATGGCTCCCCACTCATGTTCCGTTTTTGGATCAGCAAAATCCAATTTCATGTATTGGCGTAACCGTACTCGTAGCGAGGTGCATGGGTGTCAAGTGATGCTCCCGAGGATAACGATTTCCTCGGATTTGCTTACAGCATCATAGACACAGAATGTTTCATCATAACATTCGACGTTGCATCTTCTTTCGAAGAACGTTCTGTAGGGGACTTCGATTAAAGTGTTTTTAGTTAATTGGATTAGCAATCGATGGTTGCGTTATGCAGAGTTGCTTTCAGGATAATATCAAAATTCAAAAGGTATTCATGGGTATCTTCTTATGTCAGGCTGTAGTAAGCTCTAGTTTGGATTCTAATAGCAGTTGCTTCAGTGCGTAAATTAGGTTTAATAGCTTTAAAAGGTACAATCGGTCTGCACTTGGCTTTGACGCGTTGGCTTAGTGTTTGTTCATCTTTTATTATGTTTGAGAATGAAGTAAATGATCTTCTTTGCTGAACGCTTTCTTTAAAATACTTTCGTAGAAATATTTCATTCAAAACTCTTTGTAATTTAAATATTCGCCCCCCAATTTTAAATGTTTCTGGAATTAATGGTGTTTTTTTTAGCCTGAGTAGTGTACAATTCTTCTATATTGCCGGCTGACGATCCGGCATTGAATATAACACAACTCACTCTAGAAAATACCGCAAACTAATCTCGGCTGCGTTTTTACCGCGTTCGTTGTAGCTGTAGGATGCTCTTAGCGATGATTATAGTCTGGCAACTGAGCATCCATCCTTACACTACTTTATAAGACTCACTTCGCAAATTATCAGTTTATCAACAATTAATTATGAGAACCAAAGTAAAGTTTAGCGTTGGTTTAAGTGGAAATTTTGTAAGATTCAAAGATTACATAACTTTTTATCGTCAAAGATTTCTGCCCAAGTCAAAATCAGGAGTAAAAAGATAAAGAAGAAAGAAATGCAAGAACCAATTTAGATAAAATATGGGAACGAAAAACATACCTGCTAAACTTACTTACATGTTAAGCAGCAAGGTAATTAGCAATCGTCATTTATATTCTAATGTATTTCCTATTTTATAACTAGTATCTTCCTTCGAGTGACAACACACACGAACAATTTAGCATTAAACACTTAAAACTTACATTCCTGTTCAACCTCAACAAACGGCGCATAAATAACTTTTCCTGCATCCTGCATCCTTCACCAAAAACCACCAACCGTTCCGGTGAGTTTGCTTGTCAAATTGCAAATTCGTGGAATTCCAAACGCGAGCTGGACGCGAGCGCGGGTTCGCGGTAGATGAAGTCGTTCCGTGTGCATCTCTGACTCACGGAAAGTGAATCGAATCGAGCAAACCAAACAAAACCGGGACCCGGGAAGCAGCTCCGACGACGCGATGCCCTTTTGTGACTTCTCGCAGTCGCAGTTGCCGTCACCGTTGTTCCATAATGTTCGTTCCATTCCAAAGCAAACGGGGCCGATCGATCGATCGTGCCGGAATAAATAATGTCCATCTTGGGCGCCTGGGACCGGGATGATGAAACCTTCCCGATCCGGACCGCGTGGTCGTTAAATTTGGCACACGGGAACAAAGTCTGGCCACGATTGACCCGCGCGAACTGAGCGAGCGCTTTTATGAAGCATAAAATCAGCGCTCCAGGCAGCAAGACTTCAAGAGGGCGACCGATCACCACCACTGGACCTCCGCTGCAACCTCGCTGCGGTGATCGTGATTTCGTTAAAACATTGTTCGTATGCAAGCACGTTTTATGTTCCGCGTGGCACACAACTGACGTGGCACCAGAATGACCTCTCTCTCTCTCTCCCGCGTGTTTTGCGGTCCATCGCTTGCATCATCACCATGCGAACGAGCGACATCGATGACGGAAACCCTCTGTCCCTTTGCATTTGGCGAACACATACATCCGGAAGAGTCCCAAGAGAAGTCATCGAAGTCGAAATGGGGGAGAGGGTAGTCCGAGGAGTCGAAGTTCTCCCACGAATGAACGAAACGAAGGGGCTCGCTCTTTAGCTTATGGAAATGGCTTATAAAATTAGTCAATTGGAATTTTATTACCCATTGTTCATCGGTGCAGTGCATTCGTCGCCAGCATCCAGCATCCAGCATCCAGCATCCAGCATGTCCGGACATCGGACTCGCCCTAATGTGCCCTGTTGCACTGGGCAGTACCAGCCCAGGGAGCTTGCCGGACACGAGCTGACTCGTTTGCGTTTGTGTCTAACTGAATTTATGACCCGCTCGTCGCTTGCTGTGTCCATGTGGAGCTGTAAGAGGGCAGAGCGGCAGAGCGTGCGTGCAGAATGGAGGAAATTGCTAACTCCTTCCGTGACGGTGTACAGCAGGAGCTGAAGTTGGAACAGTACTTTGTTCAGAGAGATAGTGAGACAGTGAGAGAGAGAGCGAGAGCTGGTGATAAATCAATGAACACAACCGACCACTTCCACAATGCTTTTCCATCATAGAAATAGCATATTTCCTAAGAAAACACATTCAATCCGTCAATTAGTCAGGGTGCCATAGAGTGAATGTTCTGCTGTTGTTCCCTTTCTCACGCCGGTTACAGATTCGCGCCGTGAAGGCGATTGAAATGCAGATGTTTTGCAAGGCGCGACAGCGCATCAATTGATTTTTATGTCATGAAGCCAGAGGGTGAAAAGGAACGACGACGCGACATGGATCGCTCTTTGCATTGTTGTTGGGCTCAATTGAAAGAAAACAATTACTGAGCCACGGACAAGATATAGAAAAGGAGTACTCAGTCATACGTCGAGCCCACAATCTGGAGAGCTCCGTTATGCAACCTGCGGTACCATCTGAGGTTAGAGATATCGATCAAAATGGCCTCGATAACACGAGCCACGAGGAGATACCTATAGATAGATTGAACACCCGTCGCCCCGGATCGAGCAGCTCCATGCCAGCGGTTACAAGATGGAGAAACAATCCCTCCAGAGGATTCGCTGTTGCCTAGGGGATGCGCTCGTTACACTCTACCCTCTTCCGGGATGCTTTGGTTTGTCGTGTTCTAAAAAACAACCACCGTCAAGGTTCTCCGTGAAGATCCTTCTTTATTTTCTTGGGAGGAACCGCGAAGAGGGTGCTTCCAGAAGACGCCACGACGAAATCGTTGAAACTAATACTTCCTAATTCAAGTTTGATTGCATTCCATTATGGCGATGGCTAATGGTTTCTTAAAAAAAAAAGAAAATGTACTCCCATTCGTTTGTCGGCTTATAACCGGGGGATGACGGATGGCGCATGTTGTGCCGAGCCAGGGGGCGGGGAAAGAACCGGCGAATCTCCATTTCTCCCTGGTTGATTGTACGAGGAGCACAAGCTCTACACGCCGTACGTAAACAAATAAATTTAAATTCATGTCAAAATAATTGTTCCCAAGCGGATTGTGCTGCTGCTGCTGCCTGTGCACAAGGTGGAGGAGGAAGAGGAGTTGTCGTGAGTTGACGGAGACGTAAAAGGAAAGGAAAAAAAATCCCGGAAAAAATCCTGCTCCAGAGAATTGGTCTACTCGACTCGGAACTCTAGGCCTCTTCTACCACCTCCAGGTCGCGACTCACTCCATGGAAGGGAAAGTTGTCTGTTTTGGGCACTACATTGCAGAGCTTTTCGCTCGGTTTTTAGGATACTGGCCAAGGGAAGAAGAAGAAGAGGGGTGCATCCGTCAAGTAAGCGAGGCAAAAAAACTTCTCGAGTCAATTTGCGGACGTAAATGGCTGGCCATGGCCAACAAAACTGACCGTCAACTGTCAATTTGGGCCTGGACCTGGCGTAGCCCAGCGAACTGGCGTGCTAGTGTCTAGGAGTGCGAGTCCTCTCAGACTTCTTTCGCTTTTTATTTCCCTATTCCCTACGATTGCGGCTTCGAGTAGAACGACACGGAAACGAATGCCAGAAATTTGGCTGTCCTGTCGCACCGATCCCGCATCTCGCATCCTAATTAAGGCACACGGACGTCACACGGAACCGCCGCTGTGTCAGAGCCGGTGGCCGGTGAGTTGGACTGGAGACAAATGGAATTCTCGTGTTCTGCATTGCATTGGCGCGAGTGTGAGCGGGCTCGCGCTTCATCGCCGAATCAGTTTGTCCGAAATAACTTATTTACTAGAATTTTCCTTTCCATTCCACAGTTTTATAGAGCTCCGGAGTGACCGGATGCCAAGCTGCATTAGTAGCACAGTGGCCACGGCAGGCCAGTGTTAGTCAATTATTTGCAATCATAAGCCTCGGTTCGGAAGTAATCGGATTTGGTCAATTGCATTTGCCAGATGCTAATGCTGCTGTTGCTGCTGTTGCCATCTGCCAATGAACGTAGCGCGATGTGCGGACTGCAAGCGGGAGGAAATATTTATTGTTTTCTCATGTTTGTCCTTCAGCGAGCTGTTATGATGCTAATTCTTTTACTAATTTAAAGTGCGCGACATCGCGCTCACGGTGTGGAACTCGCTAGTTTCTTAAATGTGAGGTGAGTGATTACTTTTAATCGTTCTTCGCATGGCTTTGCCACTAGTTTACGGTCACGTGACCTGTTCTATCGTAGCTGATTGCTCTCTAGCTGTGACGCTATCAGTGCCAAGGTTCTAAACACTCACACAAACATTCCCGGTGGTAGGAAGTAAGCAAAATCCTTATCTGAACGACGAGCGACGAGCCATGCCGTAGAAGCAGATGTTCGTAAACTCTCAAAGTCTGCCACTAGCGAGCGCAAGACTGCCCCGTTACTGCAAAGTTGGTGCTGGTGCTGAAAGTCACGTTTTATGGAATTTTGCAATGGTGAATCGGGCGTGAAGTTCGTTCGTGAAGCATAATTTAATAACTTCAAATCTTTGCCAAAAAAGGGATAAAATCTTCCAAAACAGTTTCGGCGCCACCGTGGCTGCCATCCGGTTACTCGCAGAGGTCTCACAGCAGTTTTGCGAATCGATTAAAGTTTTTTACCCGGGTTAAAGTAGTGCGAACATGTTATTTTCTCATTTTAATGCAGCAGTTTATAAAATAATGTTTAAAAGTGTGTGACTAAAGTGCTTAGTATTATGTTAATCATCATCAAATCCCATGAAGCATAACGATGAGGGGCCAGCTGCTAGTTACGGATGGATCAATAAAAAGAAGTAAATTATTGTGAAATTATAAATTAAGCGAAATCATAAATATGATCGCGGCATGTGCTGCAGCCATTTTTGCGACAGAACCCTGAAGCGAGTGCTTCATTTACTCGTTTACAACCGAGAGTCACGTACGGACGGACGGAATCGCGCCGAGATTACGGGACGAGATGCGATGGAAGGGATGGAAGGGTCACTCTCATTTAATTAACATAATTTGTAGGTAATTAACGGTGGCCACCTGGGTGCCAGGATAGTGCGTGCATGGCTGTGTGCATGCATCCGTGGCCAGATTATCTCGAGAAGCATCCGTTTCACGCTCCAGAATGGACGGATGGACGACGATTTGCGAGTGCATCGGACGCGCCAAAATCGGAGCAACGGTCGAAAGGACCAAACCTGTTTCGATAAGCGGCCTTTCGTGCTCACTATCGTGCCTCTCGCAGCTATCAAGGCCTCGAAGGCCAAGTGAAGCCACGCCAAGGGCCAACCGATACTCCTTCCCGTATCTCCGTCGAGACGGCGCTTCCGTTTCACTTACGACTCCGGGCTGGACCACTTACGAAAGTTACGAAAACATATAAATAATTTTTAATTAAAAGCGATAAAACCCGGGTATGGGTGCCAACAACGCTCGAATTGCGATGAAGATAAAAAGTTAATATTAATAAATTTAATTGAATCAACCGACCTCGGCTCGACTGCTCGCCGTGCTCGCCGTGGAGTAGTGGTCGTAGATTGCGATTACGGCCCCGTGGCCCCCGGGAGTAGGCGATATGCTGTAACCGGACGCTGCATGGACGCGAATAGGCCGAGAGCTCTCGTTCGGGAGTGTGAAATCTGGGCGACGAAGGTTTATGTCAAGGCCAAGGAGCGGAAGGAGAAAAGACCAGAGCCGGAGACACATCGGCAAGATGAAGAACGAATCTGTGTGCCGCCGCCAATGCTGTCGTGCCATCGTTCGATTTGATATCGTAATTGAATGCAGACACTGTGCTGGATGTGTGGATATGTTGCCCACACCGCGATCCAATCGTCGTCGCGTGCGATTTGATGGATTTCGTGATTGCGGGATTGTTGTTGGCCTTAATAAGCGAAGTGTGGTTGGTGCCAGGATTAAAAGTGATGCGCGTTTCAATTCGCTACTTATACAAATTATCATAATGCATCGTTTTATCGTGAACTTCCGGATACTAAATGCTTATAAAATCGAATATTGTAGTGAGTGATTGATTTGAAAAAAAAAAATACATCCAAATGATTCATGCTAATTGGTTTTGGGCTATTGTAAACAATATTCTAAACGATACTAAGAAGGATTGTAAAAACAATTGAATGTATATTGATTATTAAGCATTTTGATATAATGTATATTTTTTATTGTAAAGGTTATGTTAGTTAAAAAACAATGCTAGCTAACCATTTCTGCCAAAAATAGTCACGATGAGCACTTAATTGATTTGTAAAGGATGACTGTTATGATGATAATGAAGCGGATTATATTGCATAGTATTGCAATCCGGCTAAATGTACAAAATAGCTATGATGATCATAATATATTTTTAAAGTATAGTATTTCTAAAGAAAATACTTCGCGCAATCTTCTTTTTTGTTCTATTATTTAACAATTAATAGCAAAAGGATCTTCCTGCTAGATACGTATTTTAATGGCATTTTTATCAGGAACTTGCATGAAAACTATTATCATAGTTATTTAACGAGCATTGAAATATCTTCATAAAAATGTCGTTTCGCAGCTAGTGGATGCATTGATGCATCGCTGTTCAGTTCTAGTTTAGAACTCGTTTCACTTCCCACTTGTACAAAAAGTTTGATAACATCCTTTCAGACACACTATCAAACTACTATTTAGTACATCGCTGATACCAAGCTCTGCTAGCATGTTTTCTATGATTATACTTTCTCACCAATAGATTCCATTTCCGGAAACTCAGCCAACATTGTATCCATTGACCAATATTGCTTTGCTTCGAGAATGGAAATTGGGAAAAACGAAGCTTTCTGATCACAATCGAAACATTCAAAATCGTGCCTGTAAAGGAATTCATAAATATAAAACAACGTATTTTTGACCGTTTTACAATCAGGTCTCCTAATGCTTTACCCACTAGAAGCATTTTGATTGAGGGTCCCAGTAGCAGGATGTTATTGATGCTTACTACATTCGTATGTTTTGCAATTGTTCATCCGTTCAAGAGCCACAAAATGCAATCCACAGTCCATGGATGAAAGAAAATGGTTACCAATTACTTACAATAAACGTTCTACTTCGTGAAAAAAACAGAACAACTACCGGCCAACTCCACTGACCACGCATTGAAATGCTTCATTTGTTTCACCTTCTTGAAGACACCAACTAACCAGTGGCCAAGCTCCACTGTTTACACCGTAAATCCTGATCATTTGCAACCATCTCAAAGGGCTTTTCATCGTCCATTTTCGATTGGCTACACCAAAAACCACCGTTGGGGAGAGCAAAAGGAACGGTAACGGTGACCCTTCCCCGCGGTCCAAGTGTCCAGACCACGTTTGCAGCCGGATGATAAATTCTTCAGCATTTTCCGTTCCGTTCGCCAATCAGGTGCAGATGTCCAGCGCAACCGGCAAGCACACGAGCGAAAAACGAAATTATAAATGATCAGCGTAAATTTCCTTCCATTACACACCGTTGCTGCCGCCATTTCGTTGTTTCGTGCGAGCTCGTTCTCGAACGGAATCGAGGATTCCGTGGTGGTGGGAGAAGCTACCGGATATGTGCGCGATATTGTCGGCCCCTTAAGCATGTCTGGAGTCTGTGGCAACCGAACTGGACCTACCGGACCCACGTTCACATCCCACCCGGTGTCCTGTAGATGCATCACACGTCACACGAGTTGTGCTGGTGGTGGTAGTAGCTACACACTCCATCGTCGATAAGTTGAAGGGAGATGGCAGTAGCGCTTGCGGGGGAAGTCATGCTCCCTCGCTGTCTGGAAGCATTTTTGGCAAAACCGCATCGCCGACAGGACGCCATCAAGCGCCATCAACCAGACCGCGACCGTCTCATGTGGTGCCGAGGACCGAGGTTAGGACTGCTGGAGCTGCTTCATTTACCTTGGAAGCAATAAATAAATAATTTTTCATTAATATTATTGCACCGGACAGGCGACCAGCCACGGCGGAGTCTCGGCTACGAAAGGAACTCCTCCGCAGACCACCGCCCAGTCGGCAGACCGGAACGGAACGACCGGTGATGGAGGTTGTAATTCAATTTAGATCTTTTCTCGTGACCTCTCACCCTGCCACTAAGGTCCGCCAATTGCGGGAAGCGAAAAAGTGGCCAAGCGACCGTCCGTCCGGCCGTACAGGAGCACTAAATTTTGTAGCCATCCACGTCATGGTGTCGATGATCATCATCATGGTGTGGTTTTGCGTTGGTGGAGCACTTCAGAGGGATCTATTCCCAGGTTGTTCGGTATCGTGAGTACGGTGAGTGGAACCGTGTCCGTGGTGTTATGTTGCTGGTATACTTTATAAGCCAGCTAAATGAGCAGGATAACATAGGAAAAACATGATATGATGGTGTTCTATTCCGGTTGGTTCATTGGAGGACCAGCACATTGATTGACGTCGTTTGCAAATCCTGGAAAGACCTATTTTCATCTCTTCATTCTTCGTTTTAAATAAATACTGATGCGATTGACTATGCGTTATTTTAATTAAAGTCTACTTTTTTATACATTTGATCATTGATGTACATGGAGCTTTTCTTCCAATTTTTGTCTTAGGTTTTAAAGGTATAAATATAGATAACTTTATATGTAGATAAATACAAATATCAAAAGTGTGAACACTTTACAAAATTACCACATACTCCCATATTTTTATTATCAACGTGTGTATTTCAAGCTAATTTATAAATCCAAATACCAGAATATGCTGCCCGCATAGGGACATTGATAAAATGCTGCAAATATTGATGAATTGTTGGATGAAATGTTAAGATCCCACATGTCTTGTCCATCAGATTGCTCCATTCCATGTAACATAATTTGAATTACACTCCTTTCATTAAAAAAATCTAGTTGTTTAACAATATTTTTTTGATTATTTTGTTGTGTTTCTTTATTCGGACAGTTAATTTTATTAACAACAGCTGCTACAAAAAACCCACAAAAACATTTCGCAATCTTACAAAAAAAAACAACAAGAGTTTAACGAAAACAATAATTAAGATTCCTGGTAATTTGATAATGTAGTGTTGGTTTTCTATGGAATTTTGATCCGCTGTTACTTTTAAATTCCGTGATATTAAAACATGTACTAACGACAGCAGCATGATTTACGAAATGCTATCTAACTATTTATCATTGAAGATTAAGGAGCACTCTAGTGATATTTGCAGTGTTGTAGAAAGAAACACATGTTGATCACTATGAAATAATTCTGCATCATCTTTCCTAATGCTGGATGTCAAAACAAATGGAATACACGGTCGTTGTCTATTAAGGTGTGTCCAAAATGTCAAACACCAAAAGATAGACATTCGTCACGACTTTAAACACTTGCTGCTCCATTCCGATCAGTCAGTCAATCATAAGCAAAGGAAAACATTCCGACGCCAATATGCTACTCGTTCGCTTCTCCGTTGCGTTCAATGGCGCACACATTCTTCGACATTCCATGCCGATACTCCATGCGGCACTCTGTTCCGGCACCGATGACGATTGCGACGATCAAACGAAGGACAACATGATTAGACACGGGCCAGGACCAGGTGAAGAAGCTCTAGCTTCGGTTGTTTTCGAACCAGGAGCGCACCAGGAGCGCACCAGGAACGGAATGCAGGTCTCCACCGATGCGATGCGTGCGTTCTCGTTGCTTGGCTTCGACTTCGACTTCACGAAGCTCTTCAAACGCATTTCCTATTTATTTTCCTCACAACAAACCAGTCGGAGCCACCGCTTCGCTCACCGTGAGGATGCAGACGGACGGTTCCTTTTTGTTATTTATTCTTTCCATACCATCGGTTCCACCGGTCGGTCGGTCCGTGGATGATGATGCTTCCGTCTCTGGCGTGCCAGGCTCACCACTCGGTACTCGGCTTCCTAGAACGGAAGGCACCTCGTAGCGGTGGCGGAATATTGATTAAAAATCAATGCTCGCTGGCAAAAGATGAGACTTCCGTTGGGTAAGTGACTTCTAGCAGCGCAGCGCCGGCAAGTCAATGGGACTTCGGAGTCAATGGGATTGGAGGAAGGGTGCCAGTCTGGGCAATAAGGCAATTTCTGTGGGGGGGAGGGGGCTGGAGGTAAGAAAGCTGTTTGCGTTCCATCCTGTCCAACCAGCCAAGGTGGAACCACGTTGTAGTACGGTCGTGATCGGCTGACTCTCGACATTGACGACGTCTTTTGCTTATGCTTTCGCTTTGATATGAATGAAATAATAATAACAGCAACAGCAGAAGGAAAAAATGGCGCACACACATGCACCGGAGTGGCATACGGCGTACGGGGGCGTGCACCGTTTGCCGATACCTCAGCTACTTCCGGGGCCTCGGTACCGGCGAGCGTGGCATCGGTGGCTCCCAGAACTCCATGATTCCGCCCAGGAGCAGGAGTCGACTGTTTGTCATGGAAATCGGATATAAGTGCCATATTATGTTGATGTTTAAATTATGCACTTTGACGTTTTGCCATTCCCGCTTCGTTTCCCGCTTCGCACCGTTGCTCAACCGAAACGAACTCAGGCATCGCTCTGGCCACGGGAAGGGGAACCACGGGAGGGTGGACTTTGTTAGGGGGACGAGCAATCGAAGGGACATTTAGGAGGAGCATTGAAATCAATGTTTTCCCATTGCATCGCCGGCACCGAAGCCATTCTGTGCGATTTGCGAGCGACTGGCGTCTGTGTCAACAAGTTTTTGGGGCACAAAATGTCCATCGAAGGCACGAGGGTGGAGAGGGATGGTGGATGAATCGATGCCGGCAATCGGTGCTCTATCGGTACCGTTGATGTACCTTTCGTTTCGAGCGCATTTCCGGGCGATGTTGTAAAAGCTTACCAACTTTTTTTATTCATCGGAGTGGACGTAGCGCTTCGTTTCGGTCTGGTTTTTGCAGTTTTCTAGTGAATCCGAGACGTGCTGATGTTGGAAATGAACAAATTCTGATTGCTTTATCATGTATTGCGGAGGATAAGTGGTTGAAGCGATAAATGTCTTCGTGCTGTGCAGGAAAGGGTTTATTTCATGGCGAAGAAGAGCACAATCTAGGAATTCAGAACATTCCTGGAACACTTACGAATTATCTTAGCTAGATGAAAAACTGAATGCATGATGATTGAAGATGGGTTTTTGTTATATATGAAGCTATTTGATCTGTAACATGCTCACATTTGAATATATTTTGGTCAATAAACTAGAAAGAAAAAGAGCTTCCCTGTAATGTTTATATTTGCTATCCGCCTGCGATCACGCTTAGAATGCTTTAGTGGTTTTACGAGCACAAATCAAATTTAATCATCACATTATAAAAATGTTATAAGTAAAAAACATTTTAACAAATTGAACGCAAAGAGAAATAGGGGATTGTTATAATATCATATCGATTCAATTGTTGAGCGAAGATTCATGATTAATTCGAGCCAAACAGTCTTGATTCAATTTTTCTTCAATTCAATTCAAATTCAAAGACTTCAATTTTTAGTGTACGATTTGTTTTAACAGTTTCCAACTAAAAACATATATTTCGTTCTTATTTGAAAGAAATGCTTATAAACAAGCATCTAGTCAAGAGCATCTATTCCGATGGGGTGTATGTATAAAAAATCACATTTTGAGCTATTTATCGAAGCATTCAAATCGATCATTTGATATGGTTAGTTTTTGTAGTCTCGAAAACTCGACGTTATTAATTTTTTTTACTATTTTTTGACTATTCAGTAGTTTTGATTGTAAGGCGGGAACGCCCATTGAAATCGTTGGTTTTGGGCAGACTGTTTCAAGGTTACGAGTTACACTAGCTTTGATCTGTTATTCGCACAACATTTTCACCAAACCGCATTTTTCCACTTTCTTTTTAAAACGAGCAAACTAAACAAACGAATCAACAAATCAATGAATGTAATGCAAGTAGATACTTCTTCCGCGCAGTTGTACTGTGCACGGTAATCTGTCATCCAATCGGTTGTGTGATCGGTCGGCCAAGCATCAGGCTGATTGTGCATATCAGATTCACGGCGGAATGCACTTCTGTCACTCATCGTCAGTTACTAATTCGTCATCAAAAAAAAAACACTAATAACAGATGCAGCCAAAAATGTTCCACGGCGCCGTGTTATAAGTTTTCGATACTTCTTTGCAATGCATTTGATCTACAGCTTCACTGTTGTTCGATGTCGGTACGCGCAGCAACACCATTCAACACCCGGTTTCGCGTAATGCTCTCGATGAACTGAAAGATGTTAATCCCAATTTGCCACACATTCTCTCCTCCCACCCCCAATCTATGCCAAGGCCAATGGACTGTAGCGATTACCATTTAAGCAATGACCTTGAATAGGCGGAAGCGAACGATAACTACTGCGATCGTCGTACCGGACCGTGAGAACTGTTGTGATCAGTCGACGTCAAGACAGAGTCGTCAAGTGCGATGTGTATCAAACAGATGAACTCCGTCTACATAGAAACGCTCGCTGGATGTTATCACGGCCGGCTGGTACAAGCAAGCACAAATTTGTGGCAAAACAAATGAGTTATGGCTCATTGCAATAGCACTCAAGCAACGATGTTAGCTTAATCCCTAAGTTAGCTTATCATCGACAAGCTTCCACAACAGAAGCTGAGGCTTAAACTCATGTTTATTAAAAAACAGATTGAGGCTTCATGAAAGGCTAGCGTATGAAACGAACACACAAATACCGGTTTACTTGATGGTAGCGGAAACCACATCCGCCAATAAATTCTCACGATCATTCATGAGCCAGAACCAGGGCTAAGAGTTGATATAAAATGACCTAGCGAAAGGAATCGGTTCACAGTTCGAACTTGGCCTTCAATTAACTCGTGTTGCGTGTCGCCGCGAGTTTCTACCGACGATGAAGCTAACGAATTGTTTTCTATTGATTTGTGGCTTTGTGTACGCAAGTGCAAGTGACCAGAGCGTCAATACCACGGATGGAGCCCTGAAAAATCCACTGGCTGATGGAAACCTGCGCAACGTACTGGAAATGTTGCTGGTCAAGTTTGACGCTATGGACCGTAAGTTGCTGAAACTTCAAGGCGAAGTGTCCAAGCACCACGCAGATGTCGCCAGGAACATGAGTGTGCTCCAGGATCGTTCGTTGGCGATCCTTGACCTTGACCGGCTGCGCAAGAATCTGTTCGACCACATCCCGAAGCAGAACGGTTCGTCGTGTGAAGCCCTGGAACGGACGTTGCTTTCCCTCAGATCGAGCAACTCGCCTTCATCACCAACCTTTGCATCGTGCAAGGATGCACCAGTCAACGCTTCGGGGGTCTATACGATCCGCGCGAACAGGACTAGTTCACCGTTCAAGGTCTATTGTGAGATGACTAAGTTTGGCGGCGGCTGGATCGTGGTGCAACATCGGTTCAATGGCTCGGTTGACTTTAACCGGAACTGGGCAGACTACCGAGACGGCTTTGGTAAGTTGAACGGTGAATTTTGGCTCGGAATGGAGCACATTTACCAACTTACGGCCGCTCGGAGCCATGAATTAATAGTGGAGCTTGAGGATTTCTATGGCAACTACGGGTACGCCCGTTACAGTGCATTCCAAGTGGGCAGTGAGACTGAAAAATACATCCTTAAGACTCTGGGATCATATAATGGCACAGCAAGCGATTCGCTGACAGATTCGACGTGGGAAAGAAGTTCTCAACCAACGATCACGATAACGATGACATTCCCAGCGAAAATTACGCCGTTTCTTATGAAGGCGCCTGGTGGCATCATGGCACCTATTCGAATTTGAACGGACGATACCAGAATATTGACGATTTCAACTCAAATTGGTGGTTTACTTTGGCAAACGACATTCGAGGAATGAGCTTCAGCAGGATGATGATTCGCGAACTGTGAAAGGCTCGGCTTGCACTAATCGTGGTGATCGAGGTAAACACGTGGTCAAAGAAAACAATGTTTATTAGAGATTATATAAATAAAGAAGTATTTCAAAGCAAAGTTTCATAAAAGATTGTTTTGTTTTCAACTGTTAAGATGGCTGCACGAGTTAAAAATCCAAAAAACTCCTAAATGACAGTCCTGCTGCTGCTTTCCCCTTGGAATTAGTATTTATTGTAGTGTACTTTCTGACCAATCGAGAAATAGTGGAACCAGCTCGTAACTAGGCCGCGTTTAACCGGCCGCTTCAGTAGCTGAGTTGCTGGGATCTTCAAGATAAGTGAGAGCTTTATTTTCAACTGCCTAACTAATGAAAATGTCCTGAAGTGTCCGCTGTTTGGCCATGAGTGACACTAAGCTTCGCTCAACGAGAAAAATCCTGGTTAATGTTGACCGGAGTCGGCTATCCGGTATACGACGTGTTCCTAGTGTCGCGTTGTAAATATTTAGCAAATTCATACAATATCGGAATAAACTGGATTTACTAAAAGGAAACTTATGAAAAGAAAGAATTTCATTGAGCAAAAACTATGTTCACATGGTTTGAAGAGGGTTCCTTTCAAATATCAATACAAATTTAATCATTCCGCTGTTTGTGATTACTGAACGAAAAGATGTTAAACGCTTGCAAGTCTTGGTCGTGCTTTGACCGTATGAAATGTGTAATTTCTGGCCAGTGTCTTACAGCAAGATACGCGAGATGGACGGTATTAAAAAACTGAGGAATGTTTTACCCTCATGGATGGCAGCACAAAACAACTGTCAACTACTTCCGAGCGCTTTGCGGTTTACCATCGAAACGAAAACACAGATTTTCGGCCACACGTCACTCCACAGAAGGTCTCTTAGCGTCCCCTCGCTCAGGAGCATCTCCTTGTACATTTTTCACGAGTTCTAAACTGCGCCATAGAATGTCTGTCGGAGTACATCGCTATCGTGAGGCTGACCTCCTGTGCGCCATGCGGAAAGCGCGTTAAAAGGGGAACTCTTTTTCCGTGACATGACGCCCGGAACACAATCATCTTCTATCGTCACAAGAAGTTGAATTATGTTTTCTGCTTCTGCTGCTATTGCTTGCTGCGGCCGCTTTCATGCGGTAAGCATGGCTTGTAAGATCCACAGGATGGCAGCACGGAATCTAGGGCGAGATGCCGGGCACGAGACGGAGTCGGTCCGTGAAAAGGGTTCGACGTGACTGGGGAAGGCGATAGAAAAGCGAAAACAGGCGCACCAGGACCGGGGCTTCACTACACCGCAGAGGCTATCATCCGGAAAATGCTCACCAGATTGCGTGGCTAAGCTTGTGGCAGCCGAGAGAAAAGGCTTGAAAGAAGACATTAATTTAAGTTCTGCTTCTTCTTATTTTCTCGTCCTTTTTTTAATCTTCCAACCGTGATAGTTCACGGGCGGGGAACAAACGAGGAGGGGAAGAAGAAAAAAAAAATGCCGGAAGCATCGCTCTAGCTGTTGTGAGTTGGGCGTTGGGTGACAACAACTTTGAGAGCAAGGTGTTCTGGGGCGGAAATGAAGACATCAGGCACCACAGATGGGGTTATGCTTTACCAAACCATAATGTTTGTTTACTACCTATCCTTTTTTGTTGTCCTGGAGCACGATGATGGTAAGCACAAGGTACGGAAATGATGGAACAGCCCACGACACCTACTAGTTCCTGCGATGGTTGAGATGATCAACGATGAAAAAATCAACATTTTAATTTGACTAAACTGAGTTCACCCTTTGTTGGATTCTAAGTTTTTCAATAATTGCATAATTTTCTAAACAAACAGCTAAAAGACAGCCATCTCTTCTTCATCTTTCGCGACCAAGAGATAAGTTTTGCTGTAGGAACTCTACAAATCGCATGCTAGCTGTCTTGTTTTCCTCCAATCCTGTGTTACGTAATGCTTAATGCTGCACCGCATAATATCTTGTTTGAACACACTGCACCCCATTCCGAATTGAGGATAATTAAACCATTCTGCTGCTCGTTTTATTGCCCAATTCAAACTATTTAAAGAAAAGAACATTTCGCCAACTAGCATTAATTCGAGCTCAAATAGCACTTTTAACTCGCCAAATCCACGCAAAGCTGGATATCGGCCGCCGGGACCACCCTAAGCACCCGGAACGAACTGGGTTAATGGTAGGCTCGTTAGTGGCGGTAAAAAAAAAGGAGGAAAAAAACTTACCCCCATAAACCTGCGACCTTAACCAGGGGGTCCACATTGCCAAGTAGAAGCAAAAGGGGTTAAGCAGTGGAAGGATGCCCGGTAGCAAAGTTTCCCAATGTCCTGCGGAAAGCCAATAGAGCAAACTTTCCAGCTTATCATTTTTATCTGCCATTCCCCAGTTGCCCAGCACCAACAGGAGAAGTAGCACTAGCAGCAGCAGCTGTTGGCGAGAAAATGGGCTTTTCCCTGGGCTCTAACGCAATCAGCGGAACCGGGATCGGGTTTACTGTGAGCTCCCTTCCTCTGGCGTGCGAAACCTTTCGGCGAGACCAATCAACCATCGCATCTGTGTGACCTGCGTGTGATGGCCGAGTGGGTGGGCCGGAAGGGAGGAGGGGGTGGTGAGTGTGCCCTGATTTGTGACCTCATTTCGGGCTGGGTGACAATCACCACCATTTCCACCTGAGCGGAGCGCAGGAGCCCGCACCCAGTGGTCGTTCCCTTCCCGTTCATCGAGTGGGATTTGACCGGCGGATTGTCCGGTGAAGATCAACGAGGTCCTTTCTTAATTAAATAAAAAAAAATAGAAAAGTTCATTCTCCGGTGCCGGTGACCGGTGGCGATGAAGCCCAAGTTAATCCTAGATAATAGAACTTTGAAAGCCCACGGCCACGGACGCGGTCGTGGCTGAGGGTTTTCGAGGTCTCCACAATTCCTGCGACCGTGACAAGTAAGTAGAACGAACACAATGCCGGGATCGATGCTACTAATAAAGCGATTGTTGGGTGGTACAGTAATTGATTTTGCGAATTTAAAACACCTGCTCGTGCGGTGGGAAAAGTTCCAGCGTTGCTAACAGTGGAATCAGTAGAATGGATAACAGAGAGATCGCTACTCAAAAGGAGTGTAAATGCTATTTTAATTTATCATGTAATTTTTCGTTTCCAAGGGAGCATATGATTATGCGATTATTCTAAAGTAAAACAAATTGTAGAAATCATCAAAGAAGAGAAGAGGTTGTGGGAGCATCTGCGAAAAAAATAATCCAATGTCTTGTCTGGGTCATCTGAGGACATCAGTTTTAAAATTAAATGTCTCCATTTTTTACAATCTTTTTGATAAAATACAGTTGATAAAACGTGGCTTCTAGTAATCAGTCATGAAAGGGAAACGAAACCTTGATAGAAATGCTAGAGCAAATTTGAGTCGGGAATTTTCCAAAAATTACTTTAAGCTTTAATGCGATGGGCTTTGATTGCAAAAGCAAAGCAGTTAGGACGATTTTATTTTCACTTGATTGACATAGGGAAGTACTCATCATTGTTTAACTTTATTTACACTTAATTGACATAAATAATTAAGATATGCTAGTTGTGTGCGCTGCTTTTTAAAGAGGCTCTGCTAGTAATAGTCATCTGGATCATGCGATATTTGCGAAAGAAATATCTTCCATACACGTAAAATGAAAATGGATAGAAACAAATTGTCACCGAACACACCAAGTAATGGAAACCATCTTTAATAATACTCGTTCGTATTCGATTCTTCTTCATATTTAGTTCAACATATCCAATCAGCCGTGTTTAATTCAGAAAAGATGAAAGAATTGAAGATTGTTGAAAAGATAGTCGCCATTTCGCTAGCATCCTGCTAGATGCTTGATGCCATTTCGATTTGTTCGTCTTAATTAACAATTACTTGAATAACATAACAATAGAGCTAGAAAACTACCTTCATGATTGATTTCATACTAACACTTGCAAGGATCCTCGGTAGCGACCTTTTACTTTCAGCCTGGTTGATTCCCTTAAACATACAAGAAGCAATGCTAGGACCGGACCGAAAACAATGTAAATTCTGATCGTTCTCAGTCTGATCCGCTGTTTATTTATACACCAGAGAAGGTTTTAGTTTTTCCCCAGTTGTGAGCCGTGCGTGTTAGCACCAAATGGGTTCGGTTCCTGAAAATTGTAACAAACTTTTGAGTTGGTTTTGTGGTATTTTACTTACTTTGGGAATGTTTTAAAAGTTTCTACTCGAACCCAGCCGGTGTGGGAATGTTGTTGATGTTCACGTGGGATAAATGGGCCAAGAGGATGCTACATTCTTATCCCTAAGTTTTCTTAGTTTCATCCATGTTCCTAAACAAACATTCCTCATCCCTCGTAACAATGAAAAGTCCTTAAAAAAAAGTAAGCAGGACCATGAAAAGGGATCATTTTGGAAAAGAAATAATTTAGGCAGCTTGTAAGGCAACTGCTCAACCATCTTCGCCCCTAATTGTGGCCAATTGTGTCAGACAGGCAGACAATGAGATAAACCATCACGTAAAGGGAAGGAGCATGCTTATGCTTCATCGCATGCTGTCATTTCAGAAGACCCTAATTTCATTTATATGAAATTCCTGCACTGCAGGACTATCCGGGGGTTCACAATACTTTGTTTCAATATTATCTAGAAAATAAATCAAACTATTGAAAACATGACGCAACATTCTTTAAAGAAATGCTTTCAAAGAGACATAATTTCATGTAATGACCGTTTAAAACAATTTTTTTTTAAAATCGCGCTACATTTCCATCCAGAAAGATCAATTTTAATAACTTATATGCGGCCATCAATATACATCTTTCTGTGAGTATTTCATTTCAGCGTAACCCCTTTTCTTCCAAAATATGACAAACATTCTGCATCGAATGGGGCCGCCCATTTCCACGAACGCTGTAATCGAAAATTGCCGTTTTGCTAGCTCCTCCCCAGGGCACAGGAAACCATAGGCCTGGCGTAGGGAGTTTTTCAAAACACTCTCATTTCCGGTATGGTATGGGCAGTCCCAGAGATTCCCGGTGAGTTCAATTTCATCAGTCATCGGCATGCATACATCGTAATCGAAACGAATACCCGCACAAAATCCACTGCGCACATGGGCAAAATGGCAAATTTCATTTTCATTTTTACATTTCTATTTTTGCAAATAACACATAACATTCTGACCATTGACATCCACGTGTTTGATGGACCGTCGCGATGATACAGCAATTTGATGGGAATTCGGGAGCTAGTGTAGAATTCAAATGATCACCAGGATTTCATTCGATTTGATACTCAGGAATTGTTTAAATTGCTAAACAATTACAATATCAAACTCTATATAGTGTAAAAGATTCTCAAGTCTTCTAAGAGTCGCCTAAATTCTTCTTAATTAGACGCACACGTGCAGTTAATTTTCACCATCTGGTACGCATGTTTGCATCGTTCAAATTAACTATCCTTGATGTGTTAAATAAAAAACTTTGTCTATAAACGATCTATTGTATCGTTTCAATGACGTCAAAAGGTTGCAACTTTTTAACGAAGTCCGTAAGGCATTATTACTTTTTTAATCAATTTTCTCCATTCTCAACCCATCCTTCCACTGCGGCCTTGAATGTTTCAAAAAAGATGTGTAGCTGATAACAAAAAAGTATTTAAACAAAAAAGTCATTCCAAACCCCCAAACTGTCGTGGGGTGAACTAGCGAGTTTAGTTTAGCGACTGTTTAGCGAGATGGAAGAAAGACCATAGAGGGTGGTACGTGGTACACTCATGACGACAAAATGATAATTGAACGTGATTACTATCTTCAGCCTGCGGCGACGCTATGCTTTGCTGCCGCCTCCCGGGAGGGCATGGTGTCAAGTGTGAAGCGAAGGAAATGAAAACACAACAAACACAATAGAGCAAAGGCAAAACACAGGTTGGACATTTCCCGGCACCCGCACACAACCACCACTCACTGGACATCTGCTCGGCGAAAGGAAGGATCTTGGGATGAGGTCAAGCAGAGCAGACATCCCACCAACCCAATCTAACCGGCTGCTGCTGCTTGTCGAGGTTCTTTTTGTCGCACAAGAAGTGCTCCTACGGACACCGCACCTCGGGAGGCCAGTGCCATTCAACTACTCTCCTGCAATCGATGGCCATCATCTGGCTCTATCCCTTCGGTAACCGGTGGCAAGACCTTCAAATTTACTCTCCCTGGTTCCTCCCTGGTTTTGTTCGTCGGTGTTGGTCGGCAGTGTGGTGGGTGAGAAAAAGGATACTAATTGAAAATAAAAATAAAGCAAATAATGCGTCATGACCCCGTCGTTTTTCGGTTGGCCGGTTATCTGATGATGGGTCTTGGGTTGGGTTCTGGGGTCTCGCGTTCCTGATGCTGACAAGAACCGCCTGCCAACCTCTCGCCGCAGCAGCACTCTCCATTGTTTTGTTGCTCCTGCTGCTGCTCCTGCTGCTCAGGACAATGTTTTGCTTCTCTTTCTTCTTCTCGTTTTTCTATGCAGACACGGGTTGGATGTTTAGTTGAAAATACTCGCAAAGGATCTGGACACACTACCGCCAGAGGAAGCAGGGCAGCACTCGGTGCTCGGGCTTTTCATTTACTTTTACCAAACGAACCTCGGCGAGCGTGGTGGTCGCTGTGGCGCTACTCTGCGGTGCGCCTGACCGTGGCACAAACAGATCATCTTGCTAATGAGCGTCGGATGTTCCCGTGGACCCGGTCCGGGGAGAACGGTCCGGTTTGTTTCTTTGATTCCGAAATCTCGGAAAACGCAGAAAGGCAAAATGTTGTCCCATTGTAATTGAGTAATGGTTCAGCGAAGTTTCCGTCCCACTTCCCCCCCCCCCTGTGCTGAGTAGGAAAGGGTCTCTGTCGTGACAGGGCACACCACACCGTGGACAGACGGCGCACACTTGGAGATATCCGTTTTCAATTAAACTTGCAGTGCATTGTTCTTGCGACCGTTCCTCCGAGCCGCCAGCAGCCTGCTCAGTCCATCAGATAGTGGAAGAGTAGAAGAAGAGAGTGAAAAGTTGAAATCACTGGCAATCATCTATTGATTGCGATTGGAGCGTGGTTTTGGTGATTAGTCTTTGGATGGATCAAGTTCAGTGAAATTCTCAATAGGTACAATCAGATGAAGAAATTTGCGGAGCTGTGCGGTTAGGGAGCATATTTTCGTCGATAGGATCTCGAAGGATGGATATAGAAATTATGATCAAGAGCGTCAAAGAACAATATGATTCTAATATTTTTTTATGCTGGCTCCTATTTTTGTTTTTTTTAATAATTTTCCAATCAAATTAATGTTACTGCTTTCACAATAATCTCATCGAAGAGCAAGAATTTATTGGAAATGCCATGCATAATAAAATGCACAATCAATTCGATTTTCTATTCGACTTAAAATCCTATTCTAAAATTAATTAAATCCTATTCTAAAATTAATATGAGTTGATCAAATATGACAAAATTTATCAAGTTGATCAAATATGCGAAAAGATTCCTCTGGTTTAATAGATTCAATAACTTATTGATCAATTTAATCCGAATCGTTTGTAGACCGCACTAGTTGTCACATTGAGTACCGGATTTCACAAAATCATCTACATTCCTACGCCATATTGCATCATTACATCAAAGAATGTAGTAGATGAACTACGAATCATTCCCGCTGTCGTTGATTGATGTTGGTAGAAAGTCAATTTTAGAAGACAACACGACAATACTTCGAATTGATGTTCATCACCCACACCACCCTGGGCGTTGGTGGTCCATGTCTGCCAACTTTCCGTAACTGGATTGCTCTTGATAGGCACTTACCTTCCGATCATAACTTCAACTCGAACTAACTAAGCAAACTACGACTCAATCACCATTTCTCCCAGTGTCCAGCTGAAGTCCGCCAATCATTGGAGTGTACCTTGGAGTCTCCTGGTACCGCCCAGCTACTATGGCAACCAACTCAGCAGCACATCGCACCGGTCTTCAGCTATGCAGCTTTCTTCCTAGCATTGATATCGAGAAGCAGCAGTGGCAGCATCAGCACTCGATTGCGGTATACCAACAGCAATCCAGTGACACATTCATTTTGCATTCCATTTTTTCCACAAAAAAAAACCTTCATAAAAAACCATCCACCATGGCGTGCCTGCCGTTCTCGACGTCAACGCTAGACCACTTTGTTCTCACCTCATCACGACCTAACTTTGCCATCGCGCAAAGTTTCATCGGTTATCGCTATCGCTAACTTAGCGCCACAGCAGCAGAGCCGAGGCCCCGGGACCAGATTACGATCCCTTCTGCGTGGTGGTGGTGGTGGTGGTAGGCTCTCTGTAGTTCCCTCAATTCCCCCGTCCCTCTGCTAGCTCCCAAACTCCAAACTTGTATCTAAAGTGATCTTTCAACAACCTTTTTTTTTGTTGTTTGGTTTGTTGTTGCTCTCGGGTCCTAGACAAGGATGGAGTGGGAATGGGTCCTCGGTCCGGGATGGGGTGCTTCAAAGTAACGGTAGGGGATGATAAGGGGAGGGCGGCGGAGGAGTTCATGGGCGTGATGGCACCCCCAGGCTAAGGGATTGAATTAAAGTATCTCCCATGGTGACAGGGAAACCGCAGTCGCCGGAGTCTCCCTTTATCCCTGGGCTCCATCATCATCATCACCATCATCATCATCACTTCCCGGGAGGGCCCTACAAGTGTCCTCCACTCCCAGGATCCGCTCCGCTAGTAAGTAGCCCCTCAACTTTACCGTGTTTCGATAAATGCAAAGTTTTGCTGATACAACCTTATCGACCTGTAGGATGAGCGGTCCAGTATAGGGGTGGAGAGGGAGGGAGGGACGGTGTGGTAGGGTGAGGTTGAAGGGGAAAGTTATCGCTCCAGGGCTGGCTGGCTAGCTGGCTGGCTCCAGCGACCGGGGAGGATTTGGGATTTGACTAAGTTCGCTCCTATCGAGAAAGTTGAACCACGGAGGTCCAAAGTTGCCGAAGGTTCATTTAGTCAACAAATAAAATGCAACGCCGGATCCTCCGCAAGTTTCCTTCACTTCACCACTACCGACGTTAGTTTGTTTCGGGTCAGGTGCACACAGGGGGGGGGGGGGGGGGGGGGGGGCTAGTGCACGGAGTGATAACGCCTCGAAGCCACGCAGCCACCACCCATCAACCACTAAATGGCATTATACATGTATTGGCGCAGGCAATATGCTTCACCGGAACCCCTCTTCCTCTCCATCCCTTTTTCGGTGCAATGTTCGGGCAGTGGGTTTTTGGGGGCTCTCGGGGGGCAGATTTATGCAAAATATGCAGCGAAACGGTTCCCACAAGAAATCAATAGTGCCTGAAGTCGCGCACTCCCTTCCCGTCCTCCCAGTGGCTCGCTAGTAATAAAACTTTGCATCATGGAACCAGCGACAGCACCGGCAGCAGTGCACACAACGCAAATCCATCTTGCCCGTTTGTTGTTCCACTTTCGGGCGACGAAAATGGTGAAATCATACCGTGAGTCAAGTGAAGATCAGTGGACCAGCCAGCCAGCCAGCCAGCCAGCCCAGGTTCTTGACAAAACCGGCCCGTAATGGCGAAGGTGCCAGTACAGAAAATGGTGTGGCATGCATATCTCCGGCGCCAACAATGTAACGATCGTAATGAAAGTAAATTATTAATCAAAATATTGTCCCTCGCACTCTCTCTCTCTCTCTCTCTCTCTCTCGTGTACTCCTCATCATCAGTTGTCGTGATGACACACAGCGAGCTCGAAATGGAGTTTGGTTCCTTCGGGGTAGGTCGTTGGCATTTGGTGTCACATCGGCATTCGCAAAAAGCATAGAGACACAAGCAAAGCGCAGCACAAGTACTGGCGTGTTGATTCTTGATGATGTGGAGTGTTTTCTTCGCAGATCAGCAATCACGTCCTCGAGCTTCTCTGTGGTTCCAAGCGTTTCCATTCCCGGTCGCTTCATTTGGACACGGCTACGGCTGAGGTGTCATCTGTTTTTTTTTCTGGTTTTTTGGGGACAACTAACTCTCGTTGGCGCGGACCCCGGGAGAATGACATTTGATGGCGGGTGAGAAAAAGTTATCATTCGCAGCACGGAATATGGAATATGGTTGTTTATGGCACCAGAATGCACGGGTGGACGAGCTGACCGTCAGCGAAAATGGAAGCCAAGCCAAGTGAGGGTATATGACCTACTACTGTCTGCTAGACGGCAAGCTATGAGTATAAGTTAGTAGGTTAAAGGACTTTTGTTACCGTCTGTCCGACAAACTGCCACCAGATTATCAACTTTGATCAGCTCCGAATCCCGCCGGGAGATATTACCAACAAAAAAAGATGTTCTTATGACTTGCAAAGTTCGTTTGTCTTGTAAACGAGCTTTCGAGTGAACGTAGCACCACTGACTAGTAGCGAGCGCGGTTCGTTAGGCGCGGTTTTGCCACGGCACGCGCCCATTTTGTTTGATTTAATTTTTGCACATCACAACCCCCTTTTGGAAACAACACTCTGGCCACATCCGGTGACGTTCTCGGCGTCGTCAACGTCGTGCCTCTTTACATTGTCACCGGAATCATCACCAGCCCGCCAGAGAACGAGAAGAGCGCGATCAGCGAATACATACATTACCACCACGCCCATGGCGGTTTCCATGTCGCTCCATGGAGCTTCCACAATCTGAATGGTCCGCGGAACGATCCCGGGGTCGAGGGTTTGGCAAACCGTTTCGTGACCTTTTTTCGCAATTTAGCAAAAAAACACACCACGGATCTCACGCGCACCAGCCTTTGTGTGTAATGTGGGAAGCACACGGGCACCTCATTAAAAACTGGGCCAACGACGTCGCACGACACCCGCGATCTCCCGGTCGGAGGAGAGCCCCAAAAAAGAACATCGCGGAACGTGAACGTGAACGAACCTTCCCAAAAAAAAGGGGGCGACGCGATTCGCGCGATAATCACGACCAGCGAACGTCCTCCAGACTCCACCAACCGAACCAACCGTGGCCGTACGATGGTTGTCCTCATGCTTAACGTCTCTAGCGATGGACCAAAAGCAGAAGCCGGAGTGCTGCTTTCCACGAAATGCCAATTGGTGAACGCCGGTGCGTTCTGGCCATCCATTCCGATCATTCGTGGCCATGGCCCTGTCCACACATGTGTGTCCCCGTGTGTGATTAGTGATTCTGGTGGCGTATTGCATTTACACATTACGCGATTTGCTGTTTTTGCTGCTCGCGACGCCGTGAACGCGAAACCGCAGCGCGTAAACGTCGCTTTCCCTTCGAACGTTACGGTGGAGTTTTCGATGCAAAATCAATATATCCTCCACCACTTTACAATCAGCACAGCAGAACCAGTAGCAGTGGTCGATCGATTGCGTTTTCCGTGGAATCGAACCGCACGAGAGAGATGCAGTTTTGCGCTGGACGATTTGAATCTCGCCTGAAATGTGCTTTATCGGAATGGACGAAAGTGTCATCTACGCATTCAGCATGATCGGTGCGCTGGAGTAAATTGTAATTAACACACAGCAGAGGTCCTTGATGGTGCCCAGTTCTTGTGCCCTACATAGATAAGCGATTCTGCTGTACAGGGTGTACCATAAAAAAATGAGAATGCTTTCATTGCTCTGTTTTGAGTATTTTTTCAACACCAATATGGCATCATGGGGTATCGTTGTGTTCGTAAGAGTCTTATCTATCAAATGATGTATAATAAGTATCCGTGCAAAAGATGTCTGTCCGGAAAAATGTATTCAAAGGCGACAGTGTCGAGTTTGCTTCGCGCCCAAGAGAAATCTCATAGATATAACAGCGGTCCTCAGATGTAATCTTGGCATTGTTTACAGGATTAAACGTTCTATTCATGAAGGGCCAAGGCCTAGGAAACACGTTAGTGATCGGCAACGATCTGAGCGCACTGAAAAAGTGGTAGGATCCGTCAGAGCAAAAGTTAGCGAAATCCAGTGCAATCCATATGAAAGCTTGCATAAGAGACGAATATCTCAAGATCCTGCCTGCATCGGTTGGCCAAATATGACCTAAAAGCAATCTCTAGAGCTAGGGTGAAGCGTAATTTAATAGTTGAAAGGATAAAACATCTTTAGACAGGATAAAACATAGTTTGAAAATAGCACCAGTTTTCATAAAATCCAATACTAAAATGAATATTGATGTTTATATCACTTTTTTGAAGGAACACGTTTTAGCATGGATTAAAGCAAACTTCAAAACACCAGAAAATGTTGAGTTTCAGCAAGATGGAGGCCCCTGCGATACGTCTTAACGGTCTGAAACATGGTTGAAGGAAAACATGAATTTTTGGTCGAATGATTTATGCCCTCCAAGCGGTCCTGAATTAAATCGGTTGGGCTATCCAATATGGGCGTTTGTTCGACCTAAGACCTGTGAACCATAACACCATACACGGTTGGTTCGCTGAAATCGTTTATCATCAAAGCCTGGTCTTCTAAGTTGGGTGTCCAACCGAATATTGCCATATTTTACCGAAGGTGTTCTCGAATTCGTAGCCGCTTGGTGAAATTAATTGAGAAAACAGGCCGACAAACCCACTCATTTTGTTTGTTTTTGATAAACAAAGAAATATAGAGCGAATGAAATACTTTGAAACAGTAGAAAATATAAAAAAATGGCTTTAAACTTCAATAAAAGATTTTCTCATTTTTTTATGGTACACCCTGTAGGGCCTTTGTTTGCAGAATGGATCTTGAACCAAAAGTGCTAAATGTACTGATACGAAAAAAAAAGCAAGATTAACAGAAAATTAAATACTGTGTTACAGCTATAAAAGTAAACGGGATATACTGTTGCTTGTTACATGAGATATTTTGATCTTTGGAGCTATTTGTATTTATTCTCGGGTGTTCTAATGGCTCTACAAAAGAGAGGTACTGCTTTACTGTTGATTCTCGTCTCAAGAAAATCAAGAGCTTACTAGCGTCGCTACAACCAACGGGCGGCTTGACCTACT
This sequence comes from Anopheles aquasalis, assembly GCF_943734665.1. Taxonomy (NCBI): domain Eukaryota; kingdom Metazoa; phylum Arthropoda; class Insecta; order Diptera; family Culicidae; genus Anopheles; species Anopheles aquasalis. The sequence goes on from NC_064877.1 coordinate 57,844,118, forward strand.
GTAAAAGAGCTATTGGTGATTAATATTGGAAGGAAAATAAATTTCTCGATTTTTTTACTTTTAAGATCCATTAGTCACACGCATAACATAACAATATGCTATTTATAAAGGCTTCGCAGACGGATCAAAGTGCATAAAATTTATGAGGAGTTTATTTTTAATTCATTCCAATGGTGAGTGGCATGACTTGATATTATGGCATGTACTAAATTGTACAAAAAGATTCCAGCGCAAATAGGTAAGTTATTTTTCATATTGGCTAGCTTACCAAAAACATGTCAGTCTAAGAAAAAAACAAGTAAATTTGACAAAAGTTCGTCGACTTTAGATAATTTATCAGTAAATGAACAAAGAACATGGTGACTCGATAATTGAACATCTAAAATCGCACAAAAAAAGAGCTCTCTTAAATAACTTGAGCAGTTATCAGCATCAATAATCAACTTTAAAATATATTCATTTAACAGACGAATACGCATGTAAATATTAATATATAATCTGTTGATCGTTTACAATCATCGGCTTAAACTTAACTACTACTTTAATGTTCATTCACATTTATGTTTTGAACGCCTGCAAGCCTTTTTCTTCGGTAAGAAATAATCCAATGTTTAGTAACAAAACCAAAGTCCTAATGTTCGGCTGTAATAGATGTTTTACATGTGGTTGATGATTGTAAAAAAATATTAGCAGCAAGATATTTAAATCTGTTTTGAGCCCGTGCACCAAAGAGACGATTAAGGACGATCGAAAAGGGGTGCTGGTAAACATTTCCGGTAAATGGAACAATTTGTTTGCCTTTGACGAGACGATCCTTCAATTGACGCCAAGCGTACCTCACTCTCTCACTTTCCCTACTAGTCCTTATCATTTCGCTTTTTACGTCCCGTTCTGTCGACGCCACCGTGGGTGGCCATCGAAAGGCGCCATAGTTCGTTGCCGGTTTTGCAGCCCTCCCGTGCCGATCACTCATCAATATGCAGACGCACACGATGGAGAGCGAGAGCCACTGCTAGCAGTGCACAAACCCCATTTACTGAATCGACGGCATCGGCATCGGATCCAGGAGGGAGTTTCGTTCCAACCCAGACCAGCACTGGGCCAGGGTGTTGCTTCGATGAATCCCAATCCATTTCGCACTCGCAAATGACGGACTGACGGGCAACCGTTTGCTGCTACTCCCCGCAGTCCTTGACCGACGATATGTTGCACCGGATTGGAGCGTTTTTGCTCGATCGATCTCGAGATCGTATTTACATAACCATTTGTCGCGCGAGTCCGTGAGACGGATGTTGGGCCAATGCCTAATGAGCTTAATGGATGGTCCTTTCCTGATGGAGACGCACTCACCCGGCTGGTGCGTTGGTCACTGTTCCGTCAATGACAACGACGACAACGACGACGTGATGTTGGCTGACCGGTCAACCGACTAACCAACCAAGCTTGTCGTGTCGATCGTGGCCGAGACCAGCTGGAAGGGATCTAATTTGTATTCCATTGTAATTTTAATGGTCAAACTATTTTCGCTC
>NC_064877.1:57848146-57870646 GCF_943734665.1 Anopheles aquasalis
TGAAAGTTCTGCCCACCCCTTGTTTCTTCTTTTTTCTCTTCTTTTCTATGTGGATCCGGAGCAGGTCATCGTGGTCGCCGCCATTTGCTGGTTGCTGCTTTTGCTCACTTCCAGCGTTTCGTGCTCGTCCGCCATGCGATTATCCTTCTTCTCTTCGGATCTGGCTTGACTTTGGCGTTAGTAAACCTGGCGTTTGGACCTTGGACGATGTGGTTCGCTTCCGTTTTTTCCTCCACTAATGCTGTTGTGAGACTTACTGCGTAGCCTGAGCACCCTCGGCTCATGCTGGAGCTTATTTTCCGGTGTTTTATTCTGTGTTCGGTACCCCAAGGGCGATAGAGACACTACCGGAAGCAGTTTTTGTGGCTCACCAGCTCACTGCTTCATGACATTACCTCGAAGTACTACACAACAATAACCAACAGGAGCAACAGTAGTTGTTGTCGCTTCAAACCGCACCGCAAAGACAATAATCCGTTTTCATCCCTTTGGATATCCTTTCTCCTGTAGCGCATTTTTCGCGAAAAAAGGACAAAGGGAATGTTTATGCATTTTCTGTTGATCGGCAAATGACGGAGAAATGAATGAAATTTTTACATTTTTGTAAGTAGCTTCACCAATTCTAATACCTAATGCGCTTACTGGCCGCGACGCGCTCAGTGTATGACTGCAATGCTTAATGACACCGCTTTCTCTCGTTTTTTGCAAGCTTCAGACCACCGTCAGACCGTCAGACCGTTAGTTGTTGATGATTTTCCACGAGATTTGGCCACGCAGGACGAAAAACTTTCGGCAAAACAACCGCAAAGGAAGAAAATAAACGAAGAACTCCTCTCTGGGCTACTGTAGCGATGGATCGGCGGATCTACCTTTACCACGACCAACACCTTCGCTAGTGGCCAGCTCCAAGAAACGAAAGCTGTAGATGACCTTCGGGCGGTGGCCAGTATTTATGCTGCTGCTGATGCTGTTGCTCTCAAAGTATAACTGACGTGCGAAACAGGACTATCGACCGGAGATGGCGTTCCCCTTGTCCAAATGGTGCTGTGTTGAGTCGGAACGGAGCTTCGGAGCCAGGACACAGCGCACAGCAGTCTAATGAACTCGTTAATAAGTAATTTGGTTGCTTTCTTTTGCGCATAATTAAATACGCTCTAATGTAATTTCGGAAGCGGAAATCTTGCGCGATACTTGCACCACCATTCGGTTGCCGGAAAAGCTGCCCTCTGTCCGCATTGGAACCACCGGTTGGCGTTACGAAGATGCTCGGTTTCCGTCGCGGTCTTGGGCTTTTGTTATTTATAGTTGCTTCTTGCCCAGCGCACGGTGCGGTGGATGGATTCCCAGGGTTTTGCTCTTCGCCACCTTCCCATGACAGGTCCGCCCTCAATGCCAATCAAATGCGGTGCGGAGTAGATTGATGCCCGGTCCTGGGAACGGTGTAGATGTAATGGAATGTGGTTTGACCTACAGTCAACAACTGTCATTTGGCATAGAATGAAAAGGAGAGAGAACATCAAAAATTCAACGCTGGTGACATGCTGATAACAAGCGCCGAAACGGCATTTCGACGACTCAATTAAGCATCCCCCGAAATGGTGGTCTATTTTAATCTCTTACATTAGGAAGCTTCATTTGGCCAACCCCACTTGCATATGGATGCAATTTGATGCACATTGCTGGTGTGTAATATCCATTACGAGCCAGCGCACTAATCAGCGCTCTAATTTTTGGATAATTTGAAACATATTAAACATCGATTTCTCATTAGAGGCGAGGCACACTGGTGCGGTGTCAGCTGTCAATCATTTCATAGCCACCGTTGGCCGTCTAATGGCATCGTGGTACCTCCAGCAGATGATGTGCAATCTCCTGCTTATATGCTAAAGTTGTGTTGTTTAGAGTTGCCAGAGGTCAAAGTGAAGGACTGATTGTGGTAGTTTGAGAGCGCGATGAATTTGTCGGTTTTTTTCTTCCCATTTTTTCACAAGATCGCCCTGCTCGTTGATTATCATTAGACATCGTTTCACGCAGACAACACATTCCCTTCCCACTTGGGCGCCATGCTGGATGCAACGCTGGGCACCGGAACACACCCACTGGTGGCTGGTGAAATATGATTCCGCTCTAATTAACCATCGCCGGGAGTGGAACAACAATCCCGAACACTCCTGCCACTCCGTTTACGTCACGTGACCCCCTCCGATTGCGGCCACCCAAGACTATTGAGATTTTAAGGCGTTTAGCCTCGGAACTAGGGACTTGGATTTGGTTTTGGAGCGGTTGTAGCTTCACTTTTTTCTCTCTTCCTCCCTTGGCTTCTTCGCCTTCTTCTCCTTTTGAGCCGTGTTTCTCTCCCGAGGGCGCTTAATTTCCCGCCATTTGGATTTAATTACATCCAAATGACCATAAATTATGCATGATTTGTGCCCGGGCCATTCAGTCGATTGTTTGGATGAAAATTGAATTATGACCGGGTGCGTAGTGCGTGCACTGTTGACTGAGAAACGGGTTCAAGGAGATTTGAAAGAGGAGAGAAGAAAAAAAACCAAGGAGGTTGGCGGGAGGGCATACTTCCAGTCCACGCCATCGGCCCCCGGGAGAGAAACGAGGCGTTAGGCCCTTCGGATCGATTTGATTTATGTCACAAGAATAGAATGGCTGGAGTCCAGAGTTCGTATGGTAGGCAAATCGGGAAAGGCCCATTTGTTTGTCCAAATCCACTGCACCGAATCCCCGGCATCATCCGATAGGATCAATTGGCTTCATTTGGGAGACTAAACAATGTGTCTCGTGTGTTATTTTTGTTTTACTTTTATCTCTTCTGTTTAACTTGTTTGTTAGTCAATTTACGCTGTTTTCATAACATGTTTGCGACTTTAATGTAAAATAGCATGACCAGAACAGTGTTGAGATACATACGCAGCATACGGTTCCACTGAAAATATGATGATAATAATGATGATAACTCTAACATACGGCTCGTCCGTCCTTATATATGTTAAAAAAAATAATGATGATAATTGGTTGAAGGCAAATAAATTACTAGGCAATAATTATGGCGTAGATATCGAGATTAGCACTGGTAAAAGAAGCGATTTTCTGTAGTTTATCAAACGAACCTACATCGCCCTAAGGGGGGCTTCGGTATTGACACATGTTTTTATCATTTTTCGCTGAAAGCTGATTCTTTCAAGAGTATTGTGTAAAAGTTTTGGATCAATCGAGGAAACACTGACAAAGACACAGATTTTTGAAAATCCGCGTTTCATACGAGGCTATGTGGAGCTCGTTACTTTGAAGAGCGTTTCCAAAAACCAACGCTTTCAAAGTAGGTTCCCATCGTGCAGTAAAAACTACTGGGCCGATAGAATTTGAAATTTTTAACACATAATCTGTACACTTTTTGCCAGGTAGCCTCGTCGAGATATCATTAAAATTGATAATACTTTTTTTTAAACAATTATGTAAAGCTCGTTTTTTGGCAGTATCGCAAAAAGCATCACTTTTTCAACTTCAAAAATCTGCCAAAATTCGAAAAATAAGAATATCAACAAAAACTCTCCGGGGCTACCTAGATAAACTTATAATCTTTCCAAAAAATATCGATTTGTATATTTCATATGACCCGTCATGTCGCTACGATGTGCACCGTAAAAGGTACCTTTGTGACGGTACGTCCACCAAAATTTGATGCCATGGATTAATTTTTCAGTGAATGTTGCTCAAAGCAATACCAAATATTTTTCAAAAGTGGTAGAATAATATGCCATTTACTTGAAAAAATAAAGTTGAATGGTTACGCCACAAAAAGTCGTCAAAAACAGGCCTTTTTTATACGTAAATACCGGGGGGGGGGGGGGGGGGCCTTAATCTCGAGCTCGAGTTTTGGGCAAAATTATTCACTAAACGCACTACAAAGCGTTCAACAATCGCTATGATAATAACGACCCTTCCTGGCTTCACTTATACTGCTAAGAAGCATACGGTCAAAGATACAATGGCATTGGGACAATGCTCTATGTGAATTATTCGCTTATCATCGAAATGCCTCCGTACCAGTATTGTGGCTACCCGCAATGCAACACTGTAATGCAAATGCCTTTCAATCTAGCATACTGCAATCAGATGCACAATAACCCCGATTCGCCTGTGATCGCGACGGCTACCACAATCGCACAACCAAATTGTTCTAGAATGTTTCATCTGGTGAATTATGTAAAAATAAAACGATCGAGTTCTGAGTATAAAATGCCGACGAGGAAACCATAGGCGGTTCCGAGTTGACCTGCAATTGACTCAATGTTACGCGGAAAATGAAGCTTACTATTTGTTTTCTTTTCTTTTGTATTACTTTGTACGCAGGAGCATTGAGCAAATGTCCGGAAAACACCACCGGGATCTCAAAATCACCATTGGCTGGAGGAGTTTCCGGGTTTGGTTTGGAGATTCTGTTGACAAAGCTGAATAACATCGATCGCAAATTGCTGGAGCTTCAATTAAAACTGGATCAACACCAGGAGGAAAAGGAAAGCAACAAGATATCACAGGAGGAAACACTAACTACAACTACTACAACTCCAAGTGCATCAACCGAACCAACAACACTGAAGTCTCAGCAATCTCCTTTAACATCGTGCAAAGATGCGCCAGCCAATGCTTCCGGAGTGTATCTCATCCGCGTGAACAACGATAGTTTACCGTTTGGAGTGTATTGCGAAATGGAGAAGTTTGGAGGCGGTTGGATTGTAGTGCAGCATCGCTTCGATGGATCGGTTGATTTTTTGCGGAACTGGACACAATATCGTGACGGCTTTGGTAACCTGGAGACGGAATTTTGGCTCGGTTTGGAGCGAATTCATCAACTCACGACTGTCCGTGCACATGAATTGGTGATCGAGATGAAGGACTTTGAGGGAAACTACGGGTTCGCTCGTTATGATGCGTTTCGAGTAGGTAACGAGAGCGAGCAGTATAGAATTGAACACATAGGCGAGTGTAGTGGAACGGCAGGAGATGCAATGTGGAAATTAACTTTGATGGTCGTTCAGTTCACAACGATGGATCGAAATAATCTTGCATTTCCTTATAATTATTGGATTAATAACATGGAAGGAGCTTGGTGGCACATTTATCATAGCCAATCCAATTTGAACGGACCGTATAACAATGTTTCCGGCACACCAAGATCAATTTGGTGGTTTCCTTTCAAAAAGGAATTACAACCTTTACGTTTCACCAGGATAATGATTCGAGAATCGATTCAATGATTCTCATCTTACTTTTTGATCGACATTTTGATCGGACCAAAAGCGGTGTTTATCGGATACTGTGTGAATAAAGATATATTTTAAAAGCTACTTTCAGTAGAGGAGGTTCTTATTTAATTCCTAAAGTTAAAATCCGAAAAAAATGTGCTCTGAGGCTAAAATGTTTAAGATTGCCGGAAATTCATGAAGGCTACTAATCCATTCGAGGCTAGCAGTCAAATCTTAGTCAGGTAGCAGAAGGCTTAGCACGTAGTTAGTGACTGTAAATTTATTGTATATTAAAAATCGTTTGTTTTTAAATAATAACTCACTCGCGCTTTATTGTTCATAAAATGATAATGTCGCATTTTATTACACGGTATCGAAGCAATTACTCAAAAAATGTGTGACGATCCATCCAACAACTGATTTAGTCCACTACGCAGCTAATTAATCCTATTCGCACAAACCTCGTACAACACATCAAACGAACCTGGAACCCCCTATCTCTAATTTGTTGCCAGCAAGAAAGAGCGGATCGAAACGCAACCCGCTAGATGACAACCCCATCGTTTGGTCGCTTCGTAAAATCGAAATCCGCTAAACAACAAACGCCGCTCCTTCCGGGGCTTTGATTGCGCACACACTCGGGCACACGCGCACACAGCAGCGAAACAATTAAGGGGACGACACAAGCGAATACAAATAATACGCGTAATGATGGTAATCCTTTAATTCTCTAATTTACACCGCATCGTTAAGCGTAGCATCAGCAGCAGCAGCAGCGCAACCCAATAGCCGAGCCGAGGCCAAACTCCGCACAATATCCGCTGACTGCGGTCGTCATCCTCATCATCATCATCATCGTCAGCATCACCGTGCCGATTTTGTGCTGGTCGGTGGCCGGAGCATCAATAGAGCATACGACAGTGAGCCACAACAGACGGCAATCGGGGCGATGAGCGTGTCCATCGCGTCCTCTCGGACGACTCTCGTGATGATGACGACAACAACAACGCGGACACCGCGACGATTATGGCAATCGAGCGCGTATTTGCACACCGGGAAAACCTTTGGCCCCTTTTTCCTGCACCCTCGCACCCTCGCCTTTGGTCCAGCTGCCAGCGAATTTATGCAACATCAACCCACCGCCCCGGTAAGGCGGGTCCGACCGTGTCCGTCTGTTTGTTTATGTTGAAACTTGTCCAGCTGCGAAATGAGTATTGCGCGATCGCGAATCAATGAGCAAACCGTTCGATGGAGAACCACTCCAGTCCTGTCCTGGCATGCAAGGATGCTTATGCTCGGATACACACAGACAAGGATGTCTGCACGGAGGACAACAAAGCAAAACAATAAATAAAACATAAGCGCGAACGCGGTTGCTCGAACGAAGTGGATTAGGCCCGTTTGGGGTTTCCGGTGTGAACGAACCCGTATGAACTCGTCTGCGCGAATGTGCTCCGCAGCATACAAGCATAAGCAGCATGTGAGTCAGAGGGAATCGTAAAAATTCATACGAAGGATTGATAATTGAACTGACAGATGAATCGATGGCCGACAATCAAGAAAGTGAGGGAAGGTGTTCAAAGATCGCAGAAAGTGAGGTTAGGTATCAGGAGAGTATCCTTTGCCCACTCAAGTTAATATAAAAATAACAATAAATGAAACCGTCACAGCTGACCATCAAAGCCAAAGTAAAGATACATAAAGTACTCTCGGTGCACCCTTAACAACACTCTTCAACCTCTCCACAACAACGCATTTCGTGCGTCTCTCCAATATTGCAACCCCGCCTGTTTACCCTTTCGCCAGTTGTCTAGTGTTTGCTTCTCATTTTCGGGGATTTCAATTCACGCCACTGGCACTGGTTGGCTGACGTTGGCACAAAAACAAATATATCTCGCTCACGAAACCGGAAGTGGCCCATCAGCGGCCACACCGACCAAGGGGTCCAAGTAACGGGTGCAAAATGGGGAAAAATCTGTCGTCCCGACCAGCAGTGAGCCATGCCACCATGACGGTCAACAATGAAAGTTATCGAAAGCCTCTGCCCCCTCCCCCCTCCTGCGTGATGGCGTCGTTTTGCCGATCTGGTTGGCGATGTGTTAAAGCCCCGTGCACTCCGCTATGTTGCACTTACCCTATGACCTTGTCCGTTCTGACCTATGCTCGTTATGGTGCGCTGCAAATGTGCAACAAACGCTGACGATGAAACCAGGGGCACTGATGGGGGCAGGGAATGCGAAAGTTGATTGCAAAAAACAAAAGCGAAAGGGGCCAACGGTTGGTCACTGGCTGGTGGTGGTGAAGCTGGGTGGAACTCGTAAACAGATGTCATTAAAATTACCCTTATTTCATTTTCAATTAAACACATTATCCACTTCCAGCGCTCATTGTCGAAACGCGCACATGGCCACCGGAATCGACCGGATTGTTTCTATTTCCGGTATATCCGGATGGTCGCGTCCGTGGCGCACGGGATCGCGGACCGGACCCTCGCCGTAAGGGATGCGGGTGTTGGATGAGGTGAGATGGCGGAAGGCTTTTCCGATGGAAAGCCATGGAAGATGGTTGGTTTCGTTTGAGCCGCAGAGAGAGAGAGAGAGAGAGAGAGAGAGAGAGAGAGAAAGTGCGGGCGGGAGTGAAATTGATTTTTCCATTAACGGTGTGTGAGGCTACTAGCTACGTGTGCTAGTGATGTGGTTTAGGAGCTCTGGAATTGCCATTCGTTCGGTGTGTCTTCTCGCGATGGCAAAGATTAGATTATTGTTTTCGCTTTTATTGTTTCGATTCCATTGCTAGTAGTGCAGGGATAATGTTATGTTTGCTTCTGTGTATCATATATTCCACACCAATACAACGAGCAAAAGTAACTAACTGTCTTACTGAAAGTGCAACCCCTTAGGAATGGGGGAAGGACACCCTTTCCAATTTGTCATCTTTCTGCGTGACAGTTTCAGCGAATGCATCCGCCACCTCACCGCCGTGGGCGATGTGCAAGGTGTGAAATGCATAATGGCAAATTGGTGACGGTGGAGTTGTTGTTTGGCCTTGAATGCCCGTCCACGGTTGGATGGGTGCGTTGCGTGACAGAACTGCACAAATGCACCTGGGGCAATGCCCTCTTGGCAGATGTTGTTTGTAACCCTTTTGCTTTTTTTCGGGGAAGGGTGTTGATTTGCACATTTGAATGCATCGTCGGATGTGAGACTGCTTTTCAAAGGCGCAGTTACGCTATGGAATGATGTTGAACTGAAACAAACAATTGAATCAATGTCGCGAGTAAAAAACAAATAAAAAAACAACTAAACAAATGAATTACAAATCAAAAGCTGTTTTGCTGTGTAAGTTTATAAATCTTAAATTCTTTTTACACATCATTTCACAGACTGTTTGAGTTGGCTTCGACGCTGCTTGATTCGTCAAAGCTTATAATTTTTTGACATTATTTTATTGCATTGCATTGGTTTTAAATTCTTTGATTTAACTATCGATAGTCACTTAAGATTTAACATATAATGTTTTGCAACATCAAAAACATTAGAATTGCAAATGCTAGTTTCATAGTATAGTTTCAAATTTATGACTAATGTTTTTTTATGTTTTATTTAAGTGTTTTTTGTAAAGTGAACTGGAAGGATTCAATATTTTAATTTAAAAATTTAAAGCATTTGATTGCATTGTAATATATAAAACAATGCCGTTTTCATCTGAGTATTTCCATCATTCATGCAAGTCATGAGATTCATTTGATTTTTTTAAATTTTTTTCATTTATACCGCATTCTCGATCTCGATTAAACTATTCCTGTCAATAATTGCTGAGATTGAATCAATCAAATACTGTTTAAAAGATTCTTTATAAATTGTAAAAGATTGTCAAGGATTTACTTTCATCCCGCTACATCCCTTCAAAACAGGATAACAAGAATGTTCTTCTCCAAATAGAAGGCAAGACTCCTTAAAAATAACACCAACACAGACTCTTGTGGCTCATTTCGGGGCGCTTGAATCTGGTCTCAAGTGTTTTGCTCCAGTAACGAGCATCCACCGTGCATCGCGTTGTCCGGCGCAACAAGTCTGCGACAGAAGAAGGATACATACAGAAGGAAGCGAACCGAAATGAAGGAAAGGGACACTTGACCGGGGAAGCAAACATCGAACCTCTCGTCGTCGCCTTATAAACAATCAATAATTTATAGCAACACACACGCACACACATGCCCGAAAACACGACCAAACGCGCCTCGGCGACACGTGGTTCCCGGGGAAGAAAAAGGTTCCCTTCATCCCTTCGCTGGCGCTTCGGAAACTGAGCCAGCTCTTCTTTGGGTCTCTGGGTTAGTTCGGTCCCGTGCTCTACCGCTACTCATCGCGCTTCAAATTTGTATCACCTCCACCACATTCCGTCTCCCTTTCCATGCCCGTTGTTGTTGTTATTTTAAGGTCCCGAAGCCCTAGCCACGCCATACGGAAAACATGGGTCAGCAGCAGTAGCAGCAGCGCCGAGGGGACTCCGAAGAGAAGCCAAACCCCTTCCCTTTCAGCCACAAAACAACGAAGCAAAAGCAAAAGTGGATAAGGGTCTGGGAGTACGCGGGCTGGATGAGCAGCTAAACAAACATTCGAGAGATGTTTTTCCCCGTACGATTCTTGGCTCTCGAAAGCTGGCTGGCATCCTGGACATGGTGCCCATTTCCCTCTTCCCAAACCGATCCACTCCGCGCTACCATCGAGAGAAATGCATCGCGAGATGTAGATAGAACAATGGCCATTCTGGCGGTGGCGGATACGGACAGTCTTTAGTGGCGAATGGACACACGGTACATTGTGTGCCGCATGCAATTCATCTCGCTTTCGAGCTCATCCTTATGGACCGTGGCGACGGGAAGCTACATAAATCATTCCGTTTTCGCGCTAACCGATTATAACTAAACAAACTGGCAGAGCATTTAAATAAAGGGAGACATAGAGAGAGAGAGAGAGAGAGAGAGAGAGAGAGAGCGAGAGAGAGCGAGCGAGAGAAAAAAGAGAGGGAAAAAGATTGTACATCATGCATGCAGATGAGCATCATGCACAAAAATATGATGAAATGAGAAATGAGTAATCAATCATCATTAAAGTTTCATTAGATTGACACCAGGATTGGGATACCAGGTTTCCGGCCCTCCGCTCCATCCGTGCCTGCTTCGAAATGTCATTGTTATCGGCACCGTGCCTTCCTTCCATCACTCTCCGCTGGCAAAAGACGTACCAGACGCGCCAAAAAACAAAAACACAAAATAGCGCGACTGATTTGGACCGAACTGCATTTCAGAACGAATTGTAAATGGACTTTTGGACTAAAATAACCAGACAGTAGACGCTTTAGCCTTCATTGACCTTAGCAAGTAGAGGTATGCTGCTATGTTCCAGGTCTGATCGAATTGTCGTTTCCTCATCTTCGCACACTCTCTTGCTTGTTGGGAAGGTGAAGATGCATTAGAGATGTCCACGAGTTCTCCAAATTCCCCAACAATGTTGCTGGACCTAGTCTTGCCTTTTATGCTGCCCTTGGTTTCTCTTTATGATTGTCTTAGGAATCCAACGCGAAAGCGAAATGAGCAGAAAGCACACTGTAAATGGTAACTCGCCATTCGACATTCCTTCCCTGCAGTAACGATCCTTGGAGCTCATTTGAAGATGACGACGTTGCTGATAGTGCCCCGTGTGACGCGCAACATCAGGTTCGACCAAAATGCAGTGTCAGCAGGTCATAAATATTGAAATGATATGGCGTGTGACTGACGAACGGGTTTCGATGGAACTTCTCCCAAACTTCTGTGCTTGAAGTCGGTCCTGCAAGTTGTCTTCCAACATTCTGGTCTACCTGGTGGACAGCGATGATCGGATGATCTTGATCCAGCGTCGAAAATGCTCAGGTTCCACCGTTTGAGAAGCCGACACTCACCCCCACGTGGTTCTGCTTCAACGACCACCCAACTGTTACCTTTCCCCTTCTCTCTCCATTCCTTTTATGACCGCGGCCACGTCTGATCCGGTAACCAGTTCCGTGCGGCCAATTCGATGGCCCGCGGTTCAGGGTGGTTTGATTTTGAAGTGCAATAAATTGGATCTCGAGTTAAATTATGTCGAATTAATGGGAGAATATCATAACTCACCTCCATCCTGCTCTCGCTCTGCATTCCCTCCGTGCTACAAAAAGTGGAAGCTTTCGGGAGTCCCGGGAATGGTCCCGGAATGGACCGATGGGATGGGAGCGCTGTTTTTTGTTGTTGTCCATCTCCCGATAACCTTTCCTTCCATTCTGTAACTCTACGGGAACGGCTGCCGCTGGTACTGCTGCCGTTTCGGTACCCTTATAAGCCCCGATGGTTATCGGGGGAAAGGCTATCGATCGATGGGTGACGATCTGTTCCGCTGGCCGATGAAGTTATTTATTGCACCGAGCATGCACCGACACCGCCACCGGTAGGACTTATGGGAAGCAGACAATGTGGACAACTCACACGCGGATTTTTCCAGAGCGAAGGGGGACTGGCTTTGACGACTTTAATTCATTCGAATCGGACACATCCGACCGGTTTCTCCATATTGATGCTTCATGTTTTTGAAAACAGTTGATAGTGCGGCTCGCGTTGAAGGTTCCGTTTAATGTCAAATGTTGAAGGAGCATTAGTCCCTCATGACAAACGATTATTAATTTGTAGGGAGCATTAACAGGGAAAATTCATTGTAATGTTTACAAATGAAGTGGTTTAAAATCAATAAAAAGGAATGACAAAACATTTATGAACTCTAATAATCTTAAAAACATGGCAACAACATATGATCGTGATATTCGATTTGATATTAAACATGTCCAAAGTGGATTAATTTACTTTTACTTTATTAAAAAATCATTACAAGAACATTACTTGGGTTTTATTTAATGAGCTGAAAGAGCGTGGCCGTCGTCTGGAATTACAGCAACAGAGTGTTGTTATCCTAATAAAACCATTAAACCATCCACACGACAAAGAAGAACCATCTACCAACGTTCTTCCCTCGTCCAACAATCCCGATTCCAAGATAAATAACTGCTGGATGAAATTACAACGATTCCGCTGCATTCAACACAAGCTGCTAGATGCACGAATTATTAATTTCAAAATCGTATTGCCACTGCGTTTAATGTGATGCTCCGAGGGTCTAACATGACCCCTGCAGCGTCCGAATGGAACGGAATGGAAGTGTGTGGCCAACACCCAACACCCAGACGGCGAAGGTCGCGACGCATCCATGACAAGTGTAGTGTCTTCGGTGTTTACTTTAGTCTCGGGTCTGGGAGTTTCGGAGCTGCAGCGGCTGCGAAGCGAAAATGAAAGTGATACCAATAAGTGAGGATGGGCTCCGCAGAAGGCGTCTGTGTCTGCGAAGGTATGTTTTGCTTTGTGTTTCTTCTGTCTGCATTGCACACGTTTCTTTGCTTCTTGCCAGGTCGCCCCGTCTAGATACACAGAGCAAAGCAGAGAGGAGCTACGAGAAGAGCAGGAATCGAGGAGGCACATGTGTACGCAGTCCGCGACGTATTTAGAGCAAGCGACCCGGGTCCGTTGGGTATTGACGATCGATACGGTGTTGCTTCTTAATGGCTAATCCGATTGCAGAGAAGGGCCCCGTTGTTCCTGGTTTGAGATCCTGGTTTTGTTGAAGCGAGATGGCAATCAAGAATAGCTCATCTTCACCAGAGCATCATTGGGTATGGAATTTTGCTGGTCTAATACCAGGCCAAAGTATATTGTTGTACAACAATAGTGCTCTATTTGCACAATTTTAGAGCCCGAATTGGACACAAAAACCGTTTTTTCAGGTTGAATCTCAGTACAAAGAAAATACCTATGAACTTATTAATGCATAGACCCATTTTTAATCCCATTTTTAGAATAAGACAGCATAATGAAACAGAGGAATTGATAAACAAAACGCAAAAAATAATTCAAAATATATAATATCACAATCTACCATATTTGCAGCTAAATATTTAAAACCCATCATTTTACAAACAGTTTCTACACAAATATAACTGGTTTCGTGCATGCTCTCCAGCGAGAATTGTTGGTTACATTTAAATTTGAAATTTTGGCAGATCATGGAACAAAACAAACCAGCACGTAACGTGCTTCGGTTTCGTAAAATGTTGAGCTTCGTGCACAAATTCACGATTTCACGAAGGTGCGGATCGGCTGCGGGTTCATTCAAACGCTCTTCGTGTGAATCGTTCATCGTCTTCGGTTACATGTTCATTCCGAGAATTTCTTCCTGTTCGGCTTGATGTTTGCATTTTTTTTTAATTACAAAATACATACAATCAGCACAAAACAAGAGGAAAACAAATGGCAATGATTGACGGATTGCATACACTATGTTTCATAATGATAGCCTCACCCTGTGTTTTCGATCTTGCGCTCGAATAAAGCGCGCCAAAAATAATTAGAAAATACTGTAAATGTTCCTTTTATCGTTAAAAGACGTACGCCGTTGGATTTTTGAAAAAATATTAAAAATTGTGGATTTGGGAGCCAAAAATCCAAAAATGAGGTGTTTCATAATGATAGCCTCTCGCTACATAAAAAATTAAGATGGAAAACAGTTCATTAGGGGATCAATGTTATTTACATTTACAATCAGTAACTCCTCCGTTACTTTTAATTGTCTGGAAATGCGAGTTCGCATGCTTACAGCGAGCATGAAAAATGTTGCAGTGCGCAAGGATCGCCATGCACTCTTATTAGCTACTTCCACCTGATCCATGGTGTCAAATTGCCTACCATTCCCGTAAACATCACTAACTTACATACGCCAATCATTCTCCATCGAATTTCAGTCCGGAGAAATCGCTGGCCAGGACATTACATTGATACATACATTACATACTTTAAGCAGGCAAGTGTCGCCGTGGCGGTGTTATCTTGCTTAAATGGTCAAGGAAATGGGCAAAGATAAAGTAAAGCGACCTTCAGAAAATGAAAAATGTTATAAACAAATTAGTTTAGTATTAAAATTACATTAGAATCATGACATTTGCTTAGACAAAAGGTACAACAACAAACCCTGAAATCCATCCAAAAACAGCACTTCTCCACCCCACAAGCATACCCGATCGCATCAAGGTTCTAAAACCACGAACCCCGTTTTATCTTTCGGGAGAAGTGAACATCCCGACGACCGGTCCTCGCGATTCGATGCCGAACCGGGCCCGAAAAGCGACCGCAGCACGATGTTTATGCTCCGGCATGGTGGCGCACCGTGGCCGGTTCTCGGCCTTCGCCAGTCTCGGTTCGGTCTTCTTCCGCGGAAGAGCAGCAGTCCGTGGTGGTTGTCGCGCGTATCGTTGTCCGTCTCTGAACGTGGCCGGCTGTTCCAGCATCCTCCATAAGGTACACGGTCCGGAGCAATCGATCGGCAGGCCCTCTAACGTGGAGTCTCCAGGTGTCCCTAGCACTAGACCAGTGGCAAGGTCGTCAGTGTGTAAAGTGCCCGTCGGTGCCAGTGTGACCCTTAGGACACCGCCAAGTGTGACGCTTTGTAAAAGGCGTCTTTGTAGGTCCCACGGTGTGATGGTGTTGTGGCCGTATAATCGTTACTCGTGAGGTCCGTTCCGTCCGTTCGTCGTGATAAATCATACGTCGAGGTGTTTCCGTTTCCGGGCTTTCGGTCACCAGCAACAACGTTGGAGGCCTGTGTGCCTGGACTCCTGAACCTTCTTCGGAGCGACATCGCTTCTCCGCCAAGTCCAAGAGACCACGCGAGACGTCCGAGAGGTTTACGTGATGGTTTATGTTGGTTCCTTCGGTGGTTGGTTGGTTGGTTGGTTGGTGTGTTGTCCTCTCGTTGTGCCCGTTGATACTGACGACGATGACGACGATGGCGCGATGGCGGCGATGATGATGATGATGATGATGGTTGATTATTATTTTTTAATTTGCATAAATTAAAAAGCACACCCCAGGTCCCCCAACCGCGCCCTTTCCGTGAACGGAGAAGAAGGACTTTCGTTTCTCTGGTCGAAGGTGTCCGCGAGGGGAGGGTGGCGAGTTCGCAAGTCGAAGAAGCAGAAGAATGCCACCGGAACTAAGTGGGGAGTTGGCTCGCTGGCAGGCTGGTTGACTGGTTGGCGCTCCTTTCTGCCACCCCGGAAGTGTTAAGGAGCAAAGGCAGGACCGTGCCGTGTTGTGTTGTTTCGAGGTGGGGCCCTGCAGCGCATCGCCGTGCGGCCCCAAAAGCAACGAGTCCATTGTTTTATGGGACCGTAGCACGACACCATGTGCCGTGGATGGACCGCGAGACCGTGATTATGCCGCGACGACGACCAGGACGCTATTGTTGTTGTTTGTTGTTTGTTGCAGCACCCCGTTTAACCGTTTTTCCACCATGTTGCGAGTGTTTTGCGAGGTCCTTGTTCCGGACCTGCGCTCCCGTTGCTACAGGAGGAAGCGGTTGCGGCAAGTCAGTCGCCTCGAAGCGTTTGCGAAAATCGATAAACCTACGAGTGAAAGCCTATGCTGGGGGAAGGCGCTTTGAATGAGACGCCAGAGGGGCAGATGGCTTATAGGGGACACTGTATTTCGGTGGCGCAAAATCAACCTGGACGCCTGGACACCTTCCTGGTGAGAATTGGTTTCGAGAATTGTGCAAAACCTGTTTGAGGTTAGGTTGATATTATGAAGATTCTACGTTCCTGGATCCCACAGTAAGCGGCGATTATTTAGTGAACGGAAACTCCCCTGGTTACTATGTAATGTGTGCGTGCGTCTGTGTTTACTATGCTGTTGGTCCCGATATGTGAGGTTAGGTTAAAAAGGGACCTGGGGCAGTACCGTGAATGAGGCGAGGTTAATGGGTCGTCATCCCCAGTTCAATCCTCAGCATAACTGCGTGACCCTACGCCCATCCGCCCACTCCACCACCAACCATCTATACCACCCAGTACCACCCACAACCGCAACCACTAAACGGGAGATTCCAGCGCAAAACCCCAACAACCGATGTGACACGGATGATTGAATGGTTTTGATTAAATTCTCCCCCCTCCATCATGTGGTGCATATGTGTGTGTTCGTGTATGTGTGCTCGATGTCACTAATAATCAGTTCAAATTACCATAATTACTCCCCACGGATCTCGATGGTGGTGAACTGCCCGGGAGGCTGGCGGTTCTAAAGAGAGAGCGGAGTTGGTTCTCGGATTCGTTCTCCGGCGTGTCTAAGGCCCGTGCGCTACTCGCCTCTACAGACTGTGCAGGGTGAGGGGGAAGTTATGCTGACGGGATGACGATTGGCAGGTTGATTGGTGTCCGGTATTTGGATGTTTTAGTGATTGAATGCCAATGTGGTCTGCCAAAGGGGCCCAGAGGATGAGGATCAGTATGCAAATGATTGAACGCGCGGTCAACCGAGCCGACCTTGCCGAGTGTTGTGGCGTCCAAGCATGCCAACCGCAATACGCAACGCAAAACGTTCGCAAATGGAGGAGGTGATACGCTTTCGGCAAAGTATCCCCTGAGTATCGTGATGCATGCTGATCTCTTCCTGACCGACTCCCAGTGGCGTCCGGATTCCCTTAGGAGACACCGCCAGGAGTACGAGTGTGTGAATGGGTGTGTGCACGTATTAATCAAATCAAATCTTGCGGTTTCTGGCTTTTTCGCAGGATCTAAATTCGTTCGAGCGAGTGTCGAGTTTAGTGTTCGTTTTGTCCGCGTGTCCGCGTATTTGTGTATTTTGGAGGCATTAGTCGCAGCTCTGACGTCACTAGTGAGATTGAATCACAAAAGATGCGATGCCAAAGTGTGTCAAACGCAGTGTGAGAAGGGTGTAGACGAATACCAAAGGCCTTCTGGGGAAGGGGCCATGGAGCAGGGGCCAGAATGATTCTTGATTCTCGTTTAACGTTGCGACGGGGCCTGCTACAGAGTGTTAAGAAGCTCGTCTAACTAAAGTGGAAAGTGTGAGCGCGTCCAGCCGTGCAAGCAGCTGACGTGTCATCCAAGTGTGCATTGGGAGTGATAGTGAAGCGTTTGTATAGAGAATTTGGAAGTCACCAGTGTTGTTGTGTGCCGATCGCAGTGTGCATCGTTCAATCGCTCAATCGAAAAGGTCTTTCGGGAGATTCGCGTCCGGATAGCCAGTGCAGTGATTTTGAATAATTATCTGGAAGTATCTAGTGCTTTTTGAGAGTGTCATAAGGTGATGAGTTGTGAGGCCATTTCCGGCTAGGTGTTCTGTGAAGTCATTCGAACGAATTCGGTCCCAACGTTGCTTCAAAACAACAAGGCATCGTCACGAATTATTAAGGTACGTAATGACATTCGTAATTAGCCAGCTCAGAATGGAGTTTTGTTGACTTAAATTCTACAAAACGCTCTCAATATACGAGGCTAAACCTTTTTGGCGGCATACATTAGATCGTGAGAAGCTTTAAACGCGACATCACACAAAAGGGATCCTCCATGGGTCCATTTAAAACGTTTTTTTCTCAAAAGTCCGCTGTACCCCTGGCTGGACCAATCTTCAAAACCTTTTCTCTCGCGTGTCACCTCAATTATGCTACATCTTTGACTCGGACCGTAAAAAAAGGACCGCGAAGGCGCGCGCACACAAGACATCAAAAGAGAGAAAACAATTTGTCATTCACCTGCTGCTTGGATGGATGGATGGCTTTGAATTGGATCGGAGGCATCCACAAACCGGTGCACCGTGACCACCGAGCACATAAACGTCACTTCACAATCTCTTAATACCCTCGCTATGATCGGGCAGATCGGGCATTCCCGTGGGCACCTATGCGTGGTCCCCCCCGTGATTGAGATGCCGGGACTCACCGTCACCGCCCCGGAGTCACCGATCGTCACGTCTTAATAATTCCAAGAGTCATGGGCGCTTCTTCCACGAATGTCAATTGAAGAATCTTCCCGGTATTATGCCAACGTCTGGTCTGGCCTTTCCATTTTGTTGTTTTGTTGCTCGACCAATCTGGACCGGGGACCGCAGACCGGAGGCCGACCTTGTGCAGGATAGCGGCCCATAACGGACCGTCACTCGTCACTCTCTCTCTCTCTCTCTCGCTTCGTTTTGTGTCGGTGCCTCTTTGCTCGATTGATTGATTAAGATTTCCCTCCTCTTCGATGACGATGACAATTGTAAGACGCCCACAGACCACTGGCCTGGTCCTCTCTTCCTCCACTACACTGCACTATAACCCCACCCCGCCCTATGGGTATCGGCGAGACTACCAGGCGCACTCTGGACTGGAGGACTTTTGACTGTTCTCTTCCGTTATTGGATTGGAATCGTAGTTATTGCGATACGGGCTTCTCGTCTCTGCCCTTTCTTCTCAAACTCCCTCCCCCGAGGTCAGGGCAAATATGATTGAATGTTTATTTGATTTGAGCGAGCACAGCACCGTCTGGCCGTCTGTCAAAGCCCGAAGGCGGGGAAGGGGAGTGACCGCGGGTATCGAATCAAAAACCGAACCGTCATCGTAGGGCTGCAGCAGCAACAGCAGCAGCTGATCCATATCATGCAGATGGAACGACGCACGTCTATGCTTATCGATTCGGAATTTGGAAAAGAAAATCCCAATTTTTTTTCTTTCGTTGGCGTCTGAAGTGCCCCTTTGGCTCACGTCCGTCCCAACCCTCAACGAGGGTTTTTGGGAATTGATAAAATTATTGTGACACCGTCTCAACCGTCTGGCACTTCAAGACCGGACCTGCTGGAGACGAGGAATCGACAGCCAAAGATAACTCTGCATCTTTTTAAACATCAACAATTCGTTCAGATGCCTCGTTACTGACCTGGGAGTGGGATATGGTGAGCCGTGTATGTTTAGGATCGTTCCAGGGCATTCTTATCGATCCGATCGAACCGTGGTTGTAGTGCTCCGCCCTGTTCCTTGTGAGTAATTTATTGGAACATCGGTGAAATGTTTGACTTAACCAAACCATCCTCAACGGTGTAGCAGTTGTGCTCGCTCGCTAGTATTCGATCGTGGCTCCATTTGAGCTGCGGTGTCAATATAGACGACAGTAAAATTGGGGTGTGGAAGAATCTTCGACCAAGCTGAATACACTGTCGCCACTCGGGAAAGGTGCAGCTGACTGTGCTGCGTTCTATCACAGGGAGTCTCGGCACTAAAGCTGCATTTCCTGCCTCTCTCTGGATCAACATCACTGGGTCAAAAGATCGCGGCGTGTCTGAGTGTGTGTTTCGGCTTCCGACGACGCCATCTACGTCGGCATATCTGCACAGGAAAAGGTGGCCGACTTGCGCGATCTATTTGCTTATCACAAGCCGAGGGAGCAAACAGTGAGTGAGTGAGTGAGTGAGTGCGGGAGGTATTCCGATAGCCTGGCGTACTGCGGTGTTGACATTGGCGTGGAGTTGTCGACGGAGGGATTTACTCCGCTACTCCACTGTTCGTGCGAGGGTGTCAAGGAACAACAGAACCCATCGAGCGGGGCCCACCATGGGGGGGAGTGTCAAAGATTGCGCCCAGCTGTCGCCTGCTGCGGTTTGCCTTCTGGTAAATCGTGAGCCACCCCTCCAGTGCCCTGTTTTGGGCCTTCCTAGCCATGAATTAGAGCCATTGTAGTCCTTTTATGGGCGCGATCATGGCACCGAGGGCACCAGCAAAAGGGCGCCAACCGTTCTTTGGGAGGATCCTCACGATCCAGCCCAGCGCCCCTCTCCCGGGGTGAGCTAATTAGTAAGGCAAACAGCCGCCACTACGTCGACGCGACGCGACGATCGCCCCTTGAGAAGCCAGAACACGATCGAGCTGGTTGTGATCGCGCCTTCCCTCGCGCCAAAAGACAAAAGCCAAAGAGGTGTCGATCGCGATGCGGAGGGGTCTCGCCGTTTTCCTCCTTTGTTTGTCGCTCGCTAATGAATGGCCCACTGCTGGTGGTGGTATCCTGCTGTTTGGACTCCACCCGCCACCCCCGCACCGCTTCCTTCCCTCACTGGCCCCGGCTAATGGGTAATGAACTCATCGAGAGTCATCATCACGCCGCGGTGAGCGAGCCCCATGACGCAAAGTAAATTAGCGCGATCCCGCAATGGGGTGCTGGGTTGGGCCTGCTGTGAGCAAAGCATAACACTTCGTACGAGGAGGGTCTCTCGTCACTGCTGGAGACTGGAAGTCCGTGGAAAGGCAAAAACAAAAAACGAAAGAAAACAAACCGCGAGCGGCAGAGCCCAGCATAAGTTTACCGGCCGGTCAGCATCATCAGTCAGGCCCGCAGAATCATAAGAATCGCGCGATGTTGCGGAAAGGGTTCGGTCGAGAACGGCGTTCACGGAATGGTCTTTAATGGCTTCCTTCGGCTCGATCTATGCTTTAAATCATATCGCAGGCTAGTGTTTTGAATGCACATTGAACCATCGTGGCATCCAGATCGCTCTCTTTCTCTCTCTCTCTCTCTCTAGTTGCACTTGCACCGAGAGCGTTCGCTCGCTTGCAATAATTGGAAACAGAAGGGGCCAGCAGACGAGCGTCTTGTGGCGGTGGCCACCCTCCGTTGTTGTTGTCGCAAGCCAAGACGTCGTCATCATCGTCGCCGTCTGCTGCTACTGCTGGTGTTCTTCATTGTTTGCTTTTGGCTTTAACCGCGCGCACGTCGCGACTGGATTAAGCGAAACGAATCGTCGTCGTCGTCGTCGTCGTTGTCGTTGCCGGAGACATTTATTTAAAAATATTCCTCTTGTCAAACACACACAGCCCCACACACTCCGAGCGAGCGATTAGGGGGCACCTCAAGAAGGGTGACGTGTTCACAGGAAACCTGATCCAATCTGGCGGGCTGCTGGCGGTGCTGTGCTCGGTGCCATCGATTTCCAGTAGCTCGCGTGCGCTTTCGGTGGTGACGACTGATTGACGAGACCAGCACCAGAAGGGGGGGAGTTGCTGGATTATGCGACAAAACAGATTTACCCAACGGAGGGGGGCAGAAGGGCCCAATGACTTCATTTTCGGGAGTTCGGTGGAGAAACACCGGCAAGTTATGGGGCGCATAATCGTTTGACATTCCAGGACGGTCGGCGGCGGTGCGGATCGTTAACAAACCGTTTGCTCGCTTGTAAACATGCCGGCTGCCGATTAGTTCCATGCGAAATCTTGGTTTCTTCCTCGCTCGCTACCATCCCGCTTTTAATGAATGGATGCAATGACCTTCCTGGAGTGCTGCGCTACCAGAGATGCGCTGCGCTCTTGTATGCTGCCGCAGCATCATGCGATTCGAAAATCGATGTCTGGTGTTTCGGTGTGTTTAATGTTTACTTAACGATCGGAAGGGTGAGAGGGAGGATGTGAGAGTGAGAGTGAGAGGGGGGGGGGGGGGGGGGTAGCGTCATTACTTTTGCCCCTTTGCTTCCTCTTTTTGAAACCATTTAACAAACAACATGAGCTGCAATGTTTGTACCAAAAAAAATGGAAACGTGCACAGGAAAAATCATATTCACCTGCCCCTGAGCACCACCCCAATCCCTTGTTTGCCTGGCGCCACATCCCTCGCGCTCCACCCCTTTTCCTGCTGCGCGACTTTATTTGCGAGCATCCAGCGTCCCCATCGTGGGTTCGGTATCTTTATTGACGCGCTGTTTCGGTATCACTTTGTGATAATTTATGCTACACCCTCCTGGCTAGCCACCTTCATGCCCTCACCACAGCCAACACCACAGATCGAGCGTTTCATCTTTGCCGTTCGATTCATCGAAAAGCCGATTTTAGGGGTTGTTGTTGTTGCCGCTGGATCGATGATGTGGTTGGCCACCCCATACACCCCCCTCCTCCGCTTGGCTCAGGTGCCCGGTGCGTGCTGCATTTCCTGTTTCCGACCCAAAGGAAAGCCGCCCCAAGCCCTCGGCGGGAAAGGGGTGTGAGGTTCATCGAAAAATCAATTATCTCTCCATATCACGAAAATCACGGAAATATACACACGCAGAGCGCTGTGAGTTATGTCTGAGTGTGAGAGAGCCGGTGCGATGCGTCATAATAAGCGGCATAAAAGTGCAAACAAGATAAAGTGGTTGTCGTTCGCTGTGGGTTCCGGTCCCCCGGGGGCGGGGAGGTTTTTCGAAGAATCTGTTTCGCCAGGTTTTAACATGTTCGTTGTCGAGTGCTTTAACCTATATCGCATATAGTTCCAGCGTAGTGTTTTTTGCCATTGCGTTACGTTGCTTTGCAGAATGTTTCGAAATGTTTGTAGA
>NC_064877.1:57875646-57878146 GCF_943734665.1 Anopheles aquasalis
AGAGCCAGAGAATGGTGTGTCATCCTTCCAATAAAACATATCAAACTTGGACAGTTTACATCGTGTCGGAGTCGTGGAATGTTGTGTAGAGACCGCGGAAGAAATGATGATGAATGGTGGTGATGGTGCTGCTCCTTACGCCCCGATCTCTTGTGCCTTATTGTTTTTGGTCCAGCACTCCATCTCCTTCTCTGTCTCTCACACTCTTTCCATTTCTTGAGCTCGATCCAGTGGTCTTAGGGATAGGGAAAAGGCAAAGACCCCGCTACACCCCCAAAAGCAATAACACATAGAGATATACCAAATCCAAACATGAAACGAGCATAAGGGAGGGGAAGCATAGCAACGATCTGTTCCGCTCGCTGCGCTGCGTATCGGTTGAAAAGTCACGCGCATCTGATCCACCCCGAGGGGGGTAGTGGTGGGAGTGGGGTAGTGGTGATGGTGGTGGTGGCGAGCGGATGATTATTTATGTTGGCATCAGTGCTACTCTCTCTCTCTCGCGAGATGCTTTCAAGATTGTCGCTGGGCGTGTGGCGCGCGCAGGGCAGAAGGGTTTTGTGGAATGTTAAGGAGAAGTTCATTGCCTCAATCATGCTTGCTGTGTGTTTTGATTAAGTTGTTAAGCACTGGCACTGGCGCGGGGTTTTAGAGAGAATATTAATGGTGCTGGCGATAATCGATAGTGATTGAGTTCGGGAAATCGGATGAGCAATGTGTCTTTCAACACGTCTCCAAATCGATTAATCTCGGTAGTTATTCATTTTGTTGGGCCGCTTCTTGAAACTGTCATTTAGAGGAAGCCTTTCAATCGATCAAACTACTACCACCAGCTCTTACTGTCTGCTCGTAGTAGCACAATCGAATTATGACAACGGAATGGCGTTTCACTAAGCTTTGAACTTTGTGCTCTGTGTCAACGAGCGTTCTTTTGTCACTCTGATCTATTCATGGCACTCAAGAAGAGACATTAGCAGTGGTGGTAGTAGCAGCAACTGGATAATAGTATAATCACTTCAAAGCACGCTCGAAACCGCCGCCACACCCGCATCTCCGGTTCTCGTGTGTAGTGTGTCTCCAAAATAATGACATGCATTCATTTATTCACTTCCAGTAGCGCGAAGCATTAAATAATATTCTTTATCCTGCTCGCACTCGGTGTGATATCGCGCTGCATAGAAGAGCATATTCTGGATGCAGCAACACCATCACCAGCGACAGCATTGGCGTGTCGTGTGCTCTATGGCTTTGTTTTTTGAACCATTTTTCACGCTTTATTCATGGTGTAGAGTTCCACTGCAACCAGCCCAGCTCTCTCTCTCTCTCTCTCGGTGGATCCTCACTACCGCTTCTCATTGTTCGCTGCAGGGTGTTTTGTATGTGTGTGCGCACACCAACAAACCATCATCATTCATTTCCATTTAATTACGCCACCTTCTTCCGTGGTCGGTATCGCGTGTTGTGTAGTAATTTCCTTCAAAACACTCCACAAACCCGGTCGCGGTCCTGATGATGCTGATCCGCTGCTGCTGCTGCTGCTGTGGCCACCACCACGGCCGCAGAATGATGTGTTCTGAGCCGTCTGTGAGCGGTGGCTTTTGCTTGAATTTCCACCGGGAACATGATGGGTACTTGAGGCGCCTTAGGCGTGTGATGTGATGTTGATGGAAGGAAGCACGTCGCAACGGAACATCATCGTTTAGACCACAGAGCCGGCTCCGGGAGCACCTTTAATTGAATGTTTTTCTTTCACTTTCCCGTTGTTGGTCTCCAATCATTTTAATTTCAATTAAACAAAACTCCATATAGTCGCAGCCGGTGAAATCGTCATACCATCGCAGTCTATGCAATTCTATGCCTCCGGAGGCGGCTCTACTTTGATGATTCTGGCTGATGGTTATCGCGCCGTAGTTCGTGGCTTTATCACCTAGGAGTCGGACTCGATTTAGTCGCCCATTCATACGCTTCATGAAGGTGGAGTGAAGGGGCAGCACTTCAACCATCCATTGGGACATCGGACTCAGATGCTCAGTCCGGATTGTTGGATTGTCTGCTCGTTGGGGCGTCCATTATTGCGTCCAGCCATCGACTACCAGTCTCTGTGACTCTCGTCCTACCACGACTCAAAGTAGTCCCCGGCGAGCCGCTGGATCGTTGAATTCGACTAGTGGTAATTGGAGAAAATGGAAATATGTTTTGGAATACTCGGCCGCCATTGCGCGGGTGGGAGGTGCTGAAGAGCGAATGCCATTCCAGAGAGGGGAGTTGGGATGCTGCCATGTTTTGCAGCCCCTCCCCCTGTGTGGCGATGACGATGAAATCAACAGGAAAAACAATGAAATGAAAGGTAAAATGTAAATAACAGGGCTCAGGCTCCCCACAGAAACCGACTGGTGGTGGTGGTGGTGGTGGTGGTGGTGGTGGTGACGGTGGTAGCATCCCGGTTTGACACTCCATCACGGCCTCACCGTCATCGTGTCAACCCACGGGGGTGGACCAT
>NC_064877.1:57883146-57885646 GCF_943734665.1 Anopheles aquasalis
GAAGTCCGGTCTTTTACATGCCGACCAGTTTCTTGTAAGATAACGGCTGAAAACATGATTACATGTCTTTCCGGCTGACACTAATTGAAGGCTTGTAAGAAGAAGGGGTTAAAACCCATCAGTGCATCAGGTTCTGGAGCTGAAAGACATCACACCTCACCACGGCCGTTGTCCATCACACATGAATCCTCTCGCCAGCTGCAGCTTGATTGAACTCTTGTGTCGTATCGTCGGTCTGGTGTCCTGTCAAAACGAAGGGGCGCATCTGGTGCACTGTTGTTGCGTTGCAGCAGGTCTGCTGTCTTCGGAACGCATGTCACGCTCTGTTATCTACGCTGACACGCCCGTGGCTATTCTCTCATCTCTCTCCTCACCCACCCCGCCGGGGGTTGGACCGTGGTGAATCTTCATGAAAATGGTCTTCCTTCTCTCGGACCCGGTCGCTATTATCGCTATCGGCACTATTCCAGATGTTCTATTGTTTCGCTGCATCGATACCGATGATCCGCCACGCGATGCCAACGCGATGCCATTTAGCGTCGACGTCGAATCGATTACGCACGCCCGTGCTGTATTGGCCCTAGGGACCGTGGCCTCTGTGTATGTATGTAATGCAATTCTTCTCGTGTAATTTATGAGCCAAGTGATGGGACGGTCCTTGATCATATTGTTTCATAATCATCCCCTATCACGCCGATTTGATGACGGAACCATCGTCCTGCTGGAGAGCACGTCGAAGTATCATGAGGACCAGGAGTCTTTTTGGTGGCCTCTTGAAATGTAACACAACCTGCCGCAAACCTGCGCACTACGTTATGCCGTAGAATCGTAGCAGCAGCACCAGCAAAACAATGAATCATGCAGCACGTAAAGCATTCTCCCCAAAAACTACGTACCACACCACACTCGGCTGCTGGAGAACTATATCTCTGTTCCTGGTTCTTCGCAGAAACCACGGTGCTCCGTCGCTTTCTTTGTAATGTGTGCCAGGCTCTCGCCCTCTCTCGCGCACCGTATGTGTCGTGGCGTGTACCATCTATTCATCACCGAAAAGTTTATCTTCTCGAGCGGCGCGATAGACGCGGAAAGGACAGACCAACGACGACAACGACGACCCCAAAAACCGACGAGCAACGACATCAGTGTGGTTGGTTGGTTGGTTGGTTCCGGCATCCGGCATTTCGGTTTCCGCATCGTAACGCACCGGATCTGACCTCCACTTTAACCTCACAATGTGTTTTCCCTTAATGAGTTTATGATTGCCACACGCTTGCTCTCTCCTGTTCTCTCTCTATGTAGGGGTAAATATAGTTATTTTTCAAACCAGGGCAGAGAAGTTGGTGAGGTTGAATGAAGGTTACCAGCTACCACCACCGCAGAGATTGCCGCTGACTAGACTGATGCTCTTCAGTTGCTGATTCGGTCTAACCGAGTGTTCTTATTCTCTTGGTCTGTGTGTCGATCTGTCTGTGACTCCCGAAAAGACACACGCGGCCACCGCGTCGTGGTGCTGCTGGGCCCGCGCCTAATTGTGGCACTGTGGAAATCCGATACTTTTCCTGCGGTACTCCTTCTTCTGTTCCTCCTTCAATCGGTGCGCACACGCTGCTGTTGACAGTGATGAGAGGGATGATGATGATGATGATGATGATGATGAGAACCATTGGCAAGACGTGCCAAACCATACGGTTTGGTTGTGTGTGGTGCGGGTGCGCCGGTTTCGGTATTAATTACAGTCGGTCTGTTGGTCGGTTGAGGATTACAAAGCGGTTCGATTCATGCCGCGTAAATCATGGTCCGGTCGAAGGGGGGAGAGGGAAGCAGGAACGGTGGATATGTGGGCTTATGCCAGCTTCCAGATGGGAACTACACCGCGCGCGCGCGCCCCCCTCCCGGCTTATGTGGATGCGGTGGAGATTCGTCCTGTGTGCTTTGGCGAGACGGCACCGAAACGCAACGCAACTCGCGCGAGAAATGATGGATATTGTGAGAAAGGCGATTGTGCAGACACTGCGCTGGTGTTTGAGCATGGCACGGCGGCAAGACGATGCTGAATGCTGGATGATTTCATGATGCGATCGTGTTGCGAGCCCCGTTTGCCACGGTTTCGGTGGCACTCGTTGTTTGACTCGATGTTTTCACAACAGTAACGACGGCACATCAATCTGATAGCTTCTGGTGGCCGAGCGTGGCCTGTCGAGTGTGTGTCAAGCGGTCCCGAAATGATGGTAGACACACTTGGTCAACGAACGTGTAGCGGCTTGGTGGTTGGCGTTTGCTGTCGGTTCGGGGCTTGATAATCCGCTTAGATCACAACCGTACGCTGTTAACTGTTCTTTAATTCCAGCTTTGGTTAAAGAATGGTAGAAGGGTAAAATTATGATCTTTTAAAATGCGAATCTAAGGCAAATCAAATAGAATTCATCGAGCTATAGCGTCTATGATTCTTCTGAGCAATACTTTCTTCGTTGTCATACCAGTTTATCGGTCGTAAATAGTT
>NC_064877.1:57890646-57910646 GCF_943734665.1 Anopheles aquasalis
CCATTCTCCGAGTGCCATGGCGCATTTGAAATACCACATTTCATCCCTCCGCCCTCCGTTGACCAACGGTTGATGATTTTCAATTTTGCACACAAACAGACACACAGACATACACACAAACGTGTCACACTTTGCGCTCGCGCAGCATAAACTGTTATGAGTGAAAACAACAATAAAACATAATTTATTAAACGAATTTATCGTTTTGGAAAAGTGGCCCCATTTCGTTCACAGTCGTGGTGGTGGTGGTGGTGGTGGTGAAGCGAGATCGATGCCTGCCGACAGCCGTCCAGCCCACTCCTGGATGTCCAGCCTTCCACCGTGTTCCATTATAAACCCTCGCAAGGACATCCGCATCGGTGGCGGGGTGCGGGGTCTGCGGTGCCATTTGTTGTAAACTGGAACACAGCTCACGTGGTGAGCGAGAGGGACGGGTGGTTGGAGGCGGGCAGTCTCATCATATCAAAAGTAATAATAATAAATCAAACTGAGGAAATTAAATTTTTATTCCCACCCCCCTGTCCCCGGGCAAACTTCACGCTTTCCTTTCCCTTGTCGGCCTCGGTGGTAGCCATTTTGCACCCAGCAGCATCCCTCACGGCAGCCCTCGGGGGGGAAGAGATGGATAGGTTGAACGACGACCTAGGGGTGTGATGAGGCTGAGGTCTGGGAAAGTGAAAAGGTGCTGCACTGCCACCGGAACCGAATCCCAAGCCTCTTTTCCCTTCCTTCCGAACTTTGATCCAAATCCTGGAAAGCCCGAATCCTGGATGGACGAGTCCGAGTCCAAGGCATGTGGTATCCGTTCTCATCGACCTCTGTCTGGCACTTTAAAGTGACCATTCCTGTCTAGTCCTATATGGTGTGAATGGGCCAACCGATATTCGATAGCCAACAGCGACCCTGAACCTGAGAGCGGTTTTCTAAGAGGCCTGATCTTCCGGATCCCACTTCCAGACGACCCGAGCGCGTCCCATTAATCAATGCCGGCGGAATCGCCTGGCGTCAAGGCAGGAGGGAGCTAGCAGGAAGCTTGGAGGAAAGAGTTTATTTAAATGCCTTAAATCACTGGGAACGGGGTTGTTTTTCGGGATTTCGGCTTCGGTCTTCGGTCGTCGTCGGACGTCGCGGATGTCTGAGGACGCTTCGTGGGTTCGAGAACATTTGGCAGCGTGCCAGCCCTCCCCGGAGTGCGAGTCGTATGTTCCCGCGTGGCACCCACCACGGGACACGGTGATAACATGGTCGTTTGGCAACTCGCAGTGCCTTTCGACGTTGCTGCAACGCCGCCTAGAGCACGAGCTCATAATGTGGTGCAGCGGGTTTTTATGCGGTCTAATCGGTTTGCTGGGGGGTTTTTAATGGCCCAGCCTCCGTGTACGATAACGGGCCGACGACTGGTAATCTGTTTTGGAACATGATAGTTAGCCAGCTGGCACTAGCTGGAGCTGGAGCGCGTTGGAACAGCACAATACACCAATACACTGCGTGATGTTTCTTTAAAGATGTTGGCCACTGTTTCTTTTACGAAGTCTGTGACCATTCTGTAGCATGTCTTTTGAAAGGGCGATTCCGGGCTCCCTTGTAGAGGATGGATTCAATTTCCATTTCCTTCAACTGTTCAACGAAAGAAGGCGATTTCATTATCACCCCTTAGTCACTCACTGCGGGGTGCACGGACTAGCGCCATAGTGTACGTCAAAATGTGGTGCCAGCTCACTGCTAAAACCGGAAATGGCACGCAGTATTTATAAGCCCTATTAATTAATAACGGGCAACCCCCCGGGGGGTATATTCGGCGAAAGCGACCGGAAAACGGCGTCAATTCCCCCTTCGCTTGGCAGCCCAAGTAAACAACAACGGTGATGAACGACGCAGGACCACGATGGACCCTGTGGACCTTACCTACAGGGGAGATCTCGGGTCACTGCTACCGTCGGACTGTCGGTCGGTCGGTGATAAGCCATGCACTGACCGTGACGTTCTGTTTGGAGAACTTTTGGGCATTACTTGAAATCAAATTAAATCAATCATTCCTCCCCGGGTGTTGCCGTCGGATTAGGGTGTTAATATGCTGGAAATCATTCGACTGGCCGGAGGGATGAGGCAGGGTCCTCACGGACTTCGGGACTTCATTAACATCCATTCGCTTTTAAGTAATGAAGTACCCCAGGAACTCCCCATCACATGGAAGGGAAATGTTACACATGTTTATGCCCGGATGGAAGTGCTGGATTTGATAAATGGTCGATAAATCGAACCCATAAAAGAGCTGCCTCACTGTTCCTGTGGGAGGAGAAGGAGTAAAAAGATGATGAGATGGACGACTCGCTCGGCCGCCAAATCCTGGACTGCCAGGCGAATACTAATTTCCCATGAAAACAACAACCTTCACCTCTTGGTACGTCGGAGGCGCTCTGGAGCTGTCACGCGCACACATGCTCACCGTTTGGGATCAAAGGAAGTTAACCGTGGCCCCGGTAGCTGCCTTTTCCATGAGTATCCTCCTTTCACCAGCAGACCAATACTCTGGACCGTCCAAAATCAAAATCCGTCCATTTGGCTCCGTTCTGAACCGGTCAAGACAAACAACCTGGCACATTAATTTGGCTTCAACTTTCAACCAGGAGAGGCTGACCTTTTTAGCAAGGACCTTTCGACCTATAGTGAATCACATGGACGCTGGGGGATGTTAGATTTATCTTAACGATCCCGAACAGACTTCTCTGGACTTTCGCTTCAATATCACACTTCAAACTGGTCGTGTGTTTGACGTTCTTCTGGCCTGTACTGACACTGTAGCTCCAGGGGACCGAAGATGTAAACCAAAGGGTCGCTGCAGGATGTTACAGCCCACCTCAGACCCGCTAATAGCATTTAGAGGCGTTAACGTTGCGATTGAATTATGAGCTAATTTCACAAAAAACACGCAGCTATTCCGCGTCAGTCGCTTCTACTTTCATTCCAGTGGGTCGCTCGTGGTCTCTGGCAAAAGGACACCACACCACGGCACCACCTTTCGATAATTCCCACTTTGAACTCCACGGCGTGGCGTTGATTCGATTATTGGTCACTTCCGGTCACACACTCCGGGAGCGAGCTAGAGAGGAGTGTCATCGCATCACAGCTTGCCATCAGTCAGAGCCATCCTACCACGTTGAGCCTTCGCTGAAAGCCCTGCTCCTGAAAGGGATCACCGCCGTTGTTTAACGCCGTGAAGGCCATGAAGTGAAGTGCTTCTGGCTGCAGCAGAAGGGGTTACGGTTGGATTAGCTGTATAAACGTTGGTTTAAATTAAGTTTTCAATTGTTGGACAAACCTTTTGGGCCGCATTCCCCTCCGTACAGACCCGTGCCACGCCCGTTTTGCTGCAACGAGGTCAAAGGACACGCGAACACACACGGGAAGGCGACGCGTCGCGTGGGCTAGTGTCACCCCTTTTTTTTTTGGGCTGGCACCCGGAGGAAAGTAGGCACTCGAGTGGCGTGCCGCTCACCGTGATTTCTGGCTCTGGGGATTGAGATGTGCCAGACCCGGCCCGGGGAATCGGTTCTGGTCTCGAGCCGTCAGCCTTCTTCCCTTTTTCCGAGAGTTTGCGTCACCATTAGGGTGGAGTCATCAGCCACGGCCGTTTAATGAGCTTTACCACCACGTCTCACTCGCAGTACCCCCTGGAGGATTGTGTCCGGGGACGATTTTCCAGCTGCAACTTTTCCGAACAACAAAACCGACCGCGCTGGATGGAACTCTGGGAGATTTCGTGGCGACAATTGACACCGTACGGCACGGACGCACCGCCTCAATGTCTGATGCCGCCTGACTAATCGCAATTAAAACCGTTTTGTGGCGGTTTGATTACTTTTAATGGTTTTTCGCGGGCGCGCTCGTGTGGCAATGCTTCAGAAGTCCTTTCTGCAGGGTGCGTATCGATCGTGATCCGTTGCGTTGGGTGCGTGAACCAGAAACGCTCCATTTAGCGAATTCGATTTCATGTGACGCCCGCGGGGGTAAATGGATGCCGTAATTTTTCATATCCATTAGATGTGTTGCTGTAGCGAAGTTGTTGATGGTTCTGTGACTCACAGCCAATGGATAGATTGGAACAGATAAGCATTCATTACTGTGAGTGAAGGATGGGGCCGCATGTGCAATGCGCAAATGTGTTCTGCTTTCTGTCATTCAAATCATCTAACTAAGAACCAGCTTTCAGCTGTGACCCAGCGCCATAAGCACTCACTGTTTGGTGTTCTAGATGGGCTGTTAACTGCTTGGGTCGCTTGGGATTGGGAACAACGATTTTTTCTCCCCCCTCTCTCCCTAACTTCCAACTAGAACTAGCCATTGGCGAGACTCGAGCCTCTCGACTCGACTCTAGAGAGCGCCGACTCGCCGCCGTGCTGCAAACGTGCCAAATGGCGATAAGGAGCTACATTATTCATGATTTCGCAAGTTAATGAGCGCTATCCAGAGCCTTAATTCGTGTCGTTTGTATAATCAACCGCCGTGGCCGTACCACCGCACCACTGCACCTAGGAAGCGGAATTTGGTCACGTCCTTTGGCCTCACTACCCTTCCAGGAGGTGAGCGGGGGTTTTGACCATCACCGCAAAACCAGCTGGTCAGCTTCGGTGTTGGAAGTGCTTTCTAGGTGCTTTAAACTCGCCCTGGCCCTGTTTTTTTTGCTACCCCTTTGTTTTTTTTCTTTTTGGGTGGATCGTTATGGTAATACCACGAGACCGCGATAGTGTTTGTGAATGTGGTTCACCATTCTATGCGTTTTGTTTGTTTACTGGCGCTACTAAATCATGCTGCTCGTCGTTGTTCGTCTAGCGGGAACGGGCTAGCGTTGACTGTTGCGTGACTCATGCCGCCGGATTTGTAATTGAAAGCGATTGAGTTAGAGTAGCGAGCGAGCGAGCGAGCGAGCTAGGAAAGATGTTAATGCCCGGGAACCTTTGGCCGCAAGACCACGACCACCAAGAAGCACACGATGATCACCAGTGGCGTGTGCTTTTAATTGCAAATAGTGGCAATTAATCGATCAAAACGGCAGGTTTACTACTGTTTTAGCTCGTTCGATCGTCGGTTGAAGTTATTTCTATGTAAATTATGCGCTCGCGATAAGAATGAAATCCTCTCTCGGACATACTCGTTCGACCAAGTCGATCGTAGTGGACGGGACAGGGGAAGAACTCCTGACGCACTGACACGTGAAAATGTGTAAACGCCTTTGGGGCGAACTGGCGAACACCCTGCCGTCTGTAGGGCTCTATAAATTATTCGCCATGAAAAGGGCGGCTTGCTAGCTCGCTAGAAGCTTCATCGGAGTCACATTTGCCTTCTCCTTCCTCCTGGACGCCTTGGCGCCAGGGAGCGGACATTCCGACCTGGAACCCGGGTCCGGTTCATGCGTGTGGACGTGCCGGTGTTTGCTTACCACCCCCCCGCAAAAAGCAAATCCATAAAAATGGACGCCCTTACAGGCCTTGGCGTCTTCTAGGCGTCTATGATTTCGTGGCGCTCACAGGGAGTGTTGGTCCGAGAGATGGTCAGTACTTTGCTGGTGGAATGTCGGAAGTAAATTCGCAGGAGTGGCCACACACATACAGTGTTCCTTCTTGTGTCTTTACAGCCGCTTGGTAAACAATGAACCAGCAGCAGCACGATACATGTGTGTTCTGAGCAGAAGCGCCTCAAAGGACACACCCTGGAAGGGGCCACATTCATTTGTGCCCCGGGTTTTCAACTTAAGTTACTACATTGTCGGCCTCAGTTGAAGATATTCAGAGGTCCTTAATATTCGGCTTTTAACCGCGCCACGAATGGTGGCGCCTCGGTACGGTACGGTCGCGCGCGGTCGTTGTGCTTATTAAAAACCCTTTTCTCCGTTATCGCACTTCGGTTGGGGCGGTGACCGCGGGGGGAGGGGGGAGGTGGAACTGCCGTTATGTTATGCGCGGTGAAAGTGAATATCCTTTTGTGTGTGCGCCCCCCCCGGCATACATGGCGGCGCGTTGTCAGCATTTTATGCGCTGTCTACGTTTCGCTATCTTGAGGCATTATCGTGCGCCAGAACAATAAAAGGTAGCCGGGAAGCGCGGGGAGTAGCGCGTAGTCGTCGTCCGGTGGGTTCTGTGTTTTGCTCATTTTCAACGGAATGATTTTGGAAAGGGTCCTCCGTTAGTGTGGATAGTGCCCCAGGCGAGTGTTTCCGTTTGGTTAAAAGTTTCAAAGGTGTGTTGAATTACGGATCACTGTAGTGAGAATGGTTTAAGGATGCTAATTGAGTTCAATTGCTTGTAGCGTTCACAATTCAATTGCCAAGCACAGTTCCACACAGAATGTGTTACTTATTGGAGCACTTCAAATCCAATAGCTTAGTTAGATAAGCTAGAAGTAGTAGTAAATTATATTTTCCTATTGCTAGACGTTGAGAACTTCGTCTACTTTTCATCTTAAGTAGCACCGATAACCAAAAAATACAATAGAGATTCGCGCTAGGCTGCTTGCAGGCAACGGGTCATCTTTAAAATATAAATAGCTAATCCGCTAGAGCAATCTATCAAGAAACAATGGACCACGAAGAGATCAACCAAGAAGATGAATTCTCAGATTTTTTATTTTCTCAGAGAAGTCAATAAATCTCGAAGCTATGAGGGTTGTATGACGGTCTATCCGAGGATGTTTCAGGCCTAGATTGACATGCAGTGTTGGCACTAACATTGATGCTGAAATAATTGAACTATAGATACTTCCGTGTTTACTGTATCTTCTTCAGGAGGTCAGGACCGCTCATCAGTTCTAGCTCTATCGCGCAGCATAATAACAACAATACATTTTAATTGTGAATGCAAATAGTTCTACTCATTCTCTTATCAAATGTTCAATTCCTTAAGTGTAATATAGAAGGTACTTTCAAGCTGCTTGACTTTCAACTCCTAGAAATGTTGATTCAATTTTTTTCTATTCCCATTAGAATCCTTTTCCTTTAAAGAAAAATAATAAACGGGAGTCCTTTGAAAAAGAGAGTGAAAAAAATGCTTTTCCATGGAATTTAACCACCAAAAAAAGGACACATTAGCCCCCTGATTTCTGACCAGCACCGTACGCTCTCACTGTCCATCTGTTGCAAATGCTTGCGCCAGCCGCGTCGCACGCCGAAAATTGGCGTACCCGGAGTGGCGGGTGGCGCCGGTCTGGACCAATGTATCTAGCATGAGTGTGTCTATGTGGCTGTGTGTGTGGTCAGAGCAATATTTCAGGGTCGCTTCCGACCGAATGAATGTTGGTATTTATTTTCCAACGCCCTTTTTGCACCCTCACCCTCACCCTTCACGCTTCCTGTTGCCTGCCTGGCCCTTTCGTGTGTCCTCGTCGTCGCGGTCGGTGTCGCGGTCGCATGAGGAAGCATATGAGGCTTCCTATTTTCGGTCCCCATTTCCATTTCCTTCTTCTTTATTTTATTATTTCCTCGCTCGCTTGCACGCCGACTGGTGGCCGCACATCCCAACCGTTTTGCTAGTTTTTGACGCCGTTTTTTTTTTAGTTTCCCTTTTCTGGCGTCTCGCACCTCACGGCACCCAGGGCCCGGAGGTCCTCCACCTCCATCGCGCAAAAGTCACATTTATCACAAAAACATA
Organism: Anopheles aquasalis; assembly: GCF_943734665.1. NCBI lineage: Eukaryota > Metazoa > Arthropoda > Insecta > Diptera > Culicidae > Anopheles > Anopheles aquasalis. The sequence continues at coordinate 57,898,287 of NC_064877.1, forward strand.
TTTTATGTCCTAGGCAGCGAATCAGGGAAGAGAGGCCCCCGGGGGGGTGGGAAGGGCAGGCTATCGAGTCTCGCGGCACCGGTTTCTCATGTTTTTTTGGTCAACATGGATCTATGGAGCGCATTATCCTGCGGCACCACCGTGGCAAGACATGTGCGATGGTTTATGTTGCTTCTTCTTCTCCTCCGCTTAATACGCCCTCCGCCATGATAGAGCATGTGTTTCGATGGCCTTTCCGGCCATTTTTCCGGCGTCCGGCCGCCGTCGCTCGATGGGCTCGGCCACTCTGTTTTCGGACCCGGGGACCCGGAATTTTGTACCGTCCGGCCCGCTTTTTCCTCGCTTTGCTGTGGGTCGTTTCACTTCCGGGGTTCCGGGGGGAGGTCGCTCAGCATAAATGTGCCGTGTGGCGCCACCATGACTGCGTTCTATCGCTCATTCTCACCTCACTCGCTCGGTCGCTCGCTCGCCCGGTCGGTCGATTCACTTTCACCTTTATGGCCGCTGCGTGCGACGGTTGTGTTTGTGAACCGGCACGGCACGGCATGGAATAGCATGGTGTGGCGTTGCCCTTTGTTGCCTCGGAACATCCCTTTTTGCTCACTGTGTTGTTTGTGTCTGGCGAGTCCCTGCCTGTACGATGCCCCTGTAATTCCCCACATGCGGTAATTTATGTTCCTTCATTTCCGGAGCAGAGAAAACGATGAAATCTCGTCAGGTTTGCCATTCCCTTTCCCTTCCCGGTTTTTTTCCACTTTGATGTTGTCCTTGGTCCACGGTCGCCCCCTTTTTCCGGTGTGTTTTCCCCCTCCTTTTCCCTCTCAAATAATCGGATGCACCTTGGATTCAGCACATTTTGTGATAATTAGTTTAGTGTAATCTTTTTTCCAAACACAACCAACCGTCGACCGGCAGTGCATCCCTCATGCTGTGTCACCGTTGCAATGATAGCGACACCTTTTTGGAAGGGTGGTTCGCCGTTGCGAGGGCATCCTAAAGCCTGACGATAGCTATAGAAGCCCAGAGAGGCGAGGGTCGCACCGGATTGTTTTTCTTTTGTTCATCTTTCGAGAGTATTTTTTTTTGTCCCGTCCTGTCCTGTTGGTTGCCGCGTAAATCCCTCATTCAGACTCACGCAGGTCCTTCAGGGTGCGCTTGTACGTTTTGTTATTGAGCGGCGGCCATGCGTGAAGCGCGTGAACTGTGATAAGATGCATTATGCGCTACGCTAGGGGACACTAGGCCATTGCACTCAAGCCTAAAGTGAGCTTAAAGTGAGACCTCTTTTTTGTCGTTCTTTTATCGCTACGCATTAGCAACGGTAGCGGTGGAGAAGGGATGATACGCAGTACGCGGAGTTGACGGAACTGATCGCATAAAGAAATGCTGGAAAGTTTATGTCCTCTCTGCTCTGCGATGATCCCTTTTTCGTGCAGTTTTGAAAGGCTCGGCAGCTCAGACAGACAGAGAGAGAGAGAAACCGTATCGTAACGGACCAACTAAGTCCTGACGGGTCCACCGTGATGACGACGACGACAACGCAACTGTGCAGCGAAAGTGCAATATCAATATTTGTCCATTTAACTGGACCCCGTTCCATCCGTTCCGGCTTGCTGTCTGCGGTGCTGCTGCTGCTGCGTAAAAAGGGAGCTGCAACGATGACCGGAAGGAATAGGAGGAAGAATAGAAAGAAGAGGAGAAAGAAGAAAGGGACACTCACGGCCGAACACGACGTTACAAGGGTGATGCGGCCGACATGTTTAACAATCGAGAAACGCCGTGGCTGGCAAACGATCGGTTTTGAAATCGATCCGCTCCTCGGTTTCGACTCGACAAATGGTTCGCTCGCCGGTCGGAAGGAACGCTCTAGCGTTACAAATTTGCTTCCTTTCAACCCTTTTTGCCAGCCGGTGTTTGGGAAGGAGGGAAGTTGGATCGAATTAAACGGTTGCATGTGGTGAAATGCATGCAGAATGTTAAAGACCTGCCAAACCCAGCGGCCCGGGGGGGGGGGGGGGGGGAACCAGGAATCGTGTCGCGCACGATTTCAATCGACAAATGGCATCGAGGGAAGCGAAGGAGAGGGTGGAATCAACCGATGGGCGCTGGGTGCTGTTTTGTGGTTCTTTCGTCGATTCCATTATTTTTATTGGCCTTGTTGTACAAATCATTTATTGGTTCAATCAATTTATGGTTTTACATAGGGGAGCGAGCGCGCTGTTTCCTCTCCGGGCGGCTCACTGGGTTATGCGGGTTTAAAATAGCAGTTTTCATTTCTATCACGACGGGATTGAAATGTCGCATTTGGGAAGCATAAACAGAACATATTTTATTTTAAATCGAAATGGTTTTGTGCTCAATCGCTAGCAGAACGGTTTTGCTTGTTGCGCGCAATTGAAATGTGAACGCTCTAAGCATTGCCGGAATGCAGTTGCAGTTCATTATTCGTAGAAGCATTAGACAAATCATTGCATTTAGTTCTAGAAAGGACTTCAGATTACTAGCATGACAAATGGGAGTCGTTACAACTGGTTGCTTAATATTCAATAGAATGTTATATCAACCCCGTATAATAGGCTTCTGTTCTACTTCCAAAATTCACAAAGCTTATACAACAGTACAAGCAGTGTGGAAACAAGGATTGTAGTGAGTTTCACAGTCAGTACCATTGATTTTATTTGATTGTATTTGTAACATACAAACGATTACAGGAGCTTAAATTAAAGCTTAAATCGTTCTTGACTAAAACGTTGCAGAAGGCAAAAAAGTTTAAATCAAATATTTGCTTATTGCCTAAAAGTGACTGTAAAAAACCGTAAATACTGCCTTGTTTGCAGCAGAAAACTAGAATAGATATATGATGTAATTCACAAATGCTCATCACCTATCAACACTATTATTCATTCATCCTTAAGTGTTTTCAGTGTAAAAGGAATATGATACTCCCTAAACAAGACATTGATCAAGAGCTCAATTACGTCACAGTATCCTGAATATCTACTCTAAAGAGATACCTTACCTAATTGCCACTAGTCAAACCAATTGCAATTAGAACACAAACTCTCTCCAAACGTCGAACGATCAATTGCGATATCGCGGGAAGCGTGTTTACCACAAATAACAGAGGCGTCCTTCTTCAACTTCGAGACATTAAGGTTAAGAACACTTTCACCGACCACACCCAATCCAACGGAAGTACACATACGCTCAGAGGATGCATTGAGACTCACCCCAGCGAGCAAACGTTCGCCGTTACAAAGACCCCATTGCACCAGCGTGCCACCGCGTGACTATGTTTCATCCATGTTGCGTCATCCATTGTGGTGTCATTGCTGTTGTTGTAGCCACCACCCCCTTTCTACACCTCCACCACGCCACACCACGAGGGCCCCTCGAACTTGGCGCTAATTTATGTGAACAAACTAGGCGGCAGACTTAACATTTCAGCGAGAAGCCTGCCACTTCACTTGCCGACTGAACTTCCTCGGCGAGAAGAACTCGGGCACCATTCCCTTTGCCCCAGTTTGTCGGTCGCGGTCGTGGCCCCCCCGGGGGGGGGGGGGGGGGGAGGGGAGCTAATGGCATGGATTTCAAGCTCGGTTAGAACTGGGTGTCCTCGGCAAGAGGAGTGCAAAGTTTATTCGAGCAGCGCGCCGTTTCGCGGCATCTCCCCAACATGAGAACATGAGCCCTGTCGGTGCGCAGCCACATGAGTGTCTTCTCCCAGAGCCCAGTGGGAGTGTTTTTGTGCATCCTTTCGGACGACGATGACGATGACGACGATTTGCACAACTTGTCAGACATTTTCAAACCGGGTTGTTGTGCTCGGTGAGTGGGGCTGCTGCTGCTGCTGCTCCCAGTGCTCCCAGCAATAAATGCCGACCGGGCGAAAGTTAAATGGAAAGGTAAATGTCGCCTTCCGTGCGCTGGCTCCGTGGGTCCTTTGGTCCGCGTGGTATATCGAGCGCGTTGAGAAGGACTAATGAGTTTTTCCTACGTCATATCCTCCGACGAAGGCGACGAGGAGTACGAAGGCATAACAAAAAACAAAAAAACAAATCATACTCGGCATCATACCATAAGCGATGGAGTACACAGAGCATTCGTCAGTCACACTAGCTGGTGGCATGACGTCTGGCGCTGCTTTATCATTGGGTGTCGCGTGCCCAAGATGCCCGAGACCCTAAAGAGAGAAGAGGAGCACGTTAATGGGAGTTCTAATTTGTCTTTTCAACTTGCGGCCATGTTTGCTCCCAGCATGAGCAACAAAGTGTTGATCTTTTTCCGGTGAATACATTCGTCGTGTGGATAAACAGAGCGGGCGGAAAGCCTCTTAGTCGCTGGCTAACCGTAGGCTGTTGTCCCTCTTGGGCACTGAACTGAATCCAGCAAAGAGATCTGTTTGAACTAAAGCATCCCTAAGCATTTAATCGCCGCACAAGAGCAAAGGGAAGCAAAATCAATCAATTATGGGCGATCAGTTTTTTTTTTCTGGACCGCCTACTCTCTCCTCGAACAGCTGTCCATCTAATCCCCCCGCCGTTGATCACCCGTTTCCGATGGACGACGACGACGGCCCACCTCGAAGCGGTGGTTTTTTTTTCGTTGGGGGCACAAAACGCATTCCAAGCGCTTACCGTAATTAAGTGACAGTTTAGGGCAGGCCGGCTTGTCTGCTGTCCAATCAAAACGCGAGTTGTGGCCGGGGCCACATTGTAAAGCGCTAATCTGGTTTCCGTTCGCTCCCAAACTGGAGGACCATCTTGATAGTTCGTTGTTGGTGCCTTTCAGGCCGCTCCGTTCGCTATCCACAACCGTTTCGAATCAGATCGGGGCGACTGCATATCACATCCGTCCTAATCTCGGATTTTACTGTGCCCTGGGAACCATATCGTGGTTCACCATTGCTTGATGGTAATTTTATGCCTAATCAACCCGAAAAGCTTCAGATGCGCTCGATTGTTGCTACTACTACTACTACTAGTGTGGCACCTTATGCCACTCCTCGATCCTCGGTTGGTGGTGGTCAATCGTGGTGCTTTTGGGGCTCTTTAGGTCGCACATCATTAGCGCTGCTGCTGGCCTGGTGCACGGGGACCAAAACAATTTTCGAACGCATTTCGTCGTCCACCCGGGACCTCTCTTTTGTTGGTTTTTCAGTCCGTCTCCCGCCCGTCGGTTGGATCAAATCGATGGTTCGCTTATCGGGCGTAGGTTTTTGGGACGCCCTGGGACGGGCTTAGTCGGTGCGTAATGAGCCGCTTTATCGTTCGCCTACCAGCAGCACGGCGATGGGCACGACATTATGCAAATTAATGGTTAATCAAAGGCGATTTATTGACAGTTGGAGTAGTAGCGATGGTTGTCGCTTGACTTCTGGCTTCTGAAGCGTCCTCCCTAAGGGTTTTTGGGAGCGAAGCAACATGGATTGGATTGCATTCATCGTGCAACGTTACTGGTGCCTTCTCCGCACCAACTTGTGCACATTTCATCGGATGACGAGAATATTTGCTGCTACAAAATTCAACTCCCCCGAGCTGCTTGGATCCATCCGTTCATCCGTTCCATAATAATAATGCCTTGCAGCAGATAATGCCAGCAACAACCTTGACCCTGCGGAATGGTGAATTAATCTGCTAAAAACCCGACATCGCTCCTGTGCGTTGAACTATGAAAAAAGATACTCCAGCGATTCCTCTGCGACTCCCAGAAGCTGCAAATCATAATTCCAGGCCACCGATCACACCATGGGATTTGTTTTTCTCCATATTATCACAGGGAAGAGGCTTGCATGTTTGCCGCAGCTTTTTTATGCACACTCACTTTTCTGTAAAATCCGCAAATACATCCGTATGCTCTGGACTTTCCCTGGAATGGAGCTAAAACAACGGTGTACACCATCGGGCGCGTATGCTGATATGCAACCTACCACCACGTCCACCACGTAGCACAACAACAACAACAACAACATTCTATCAATATTCGTAATGGGTTATTGATTTTAGCAGTGCACGTGCGTGGTATGCTCAATTCGACGCCACCGCCGTCGATACGCAGAGCACGCAGCAAAGCGTCCGATTGCATCGCGACGACCATCGTGCCACGGTTTGCGCTTCTTGTGCTCTGGAGGGGCCTCCTGTTTTTTTTTTCGCTGTGTTCTGTTTGCTCGCCTGCCTCCCGGATTTCGTTGAGCATACTCTCTCTTTGGCTTGTTTCGAATGTTCTTTTCAGCGTTTTGTTTGCTCTTTGCACACACAAAAACACACAGAACCTTACCTGTTTGTGCAGTACGTGTCCCTGGTGCTGGCTTCTGCTACTGCACTTGCACATGTATCGCTGCACTTCGATCGACTGGTGCGCTGGTTCGGTGTGCAGCACATGCCAACCCTCGGGGGTCCATCCAGTGGGGGAGTTTTGTCCATTTTACAATCTCACCTTCCACCTCCCAACCTCTCCCACAGCCATCTGCATCTCCTACTGGTGTATCGGTTGAGTGCATTCGATGATCGCAATAAAACATACTTTTATCTTGGCACTTGCTAAACGGCTTACTTCGCATGACCTGCCGTCTGCCGTTGCTACTCCTCTTGTACTCCTCCTGAGAGGCTTTTGGCTGCCGGCCACCATTTAGTTGCGCTGCGAAGAAGCGACAGAAAGGCCTCGGCCATGGACGAAACCTCTGGGTGCTCTTCTATCATCGACCTATCGGCATCATAAACTCGTGGTGAGGTGTGCGATTGTGTCGAGGCCTAAGCGGAGGCTTTGTACCGATCCGTTGGCGTTTAATGCTGGCCAGCTGGCCTGTTACTTCTAATCTTCGACTGTGGGTGGTGTCTGTGTGGAGCAGTCGTTTCTTTCTATTCTTTTTAAACCAATGTATGCAGCTACGATAAACGAACGAAGGCGTGATGAATGTTTATTGTCGTTTTGATTCAAACTATCGTTTCAATCCTGATGGGTAGCACAATGTTTTCTAATATTTATTTATGTGCGAATACGATAAGCTTACAATACAGTCTAATAGAGTTATGCGTTGTGCTCGTGAACTCATCTCGTATACATTTTTCCACCAAAGTTGGTTTGCAAACGATGCAAACGATGCACTTGTGCTCATATTTCGAAGGCAAAATACTTCCGTTCGAATGTGGATATCCCATTTCATGCCGTGTTCCTGTACATTCCATTTATTTGGAATGTACCACATCGAACTTCCACTTTCAAAACGTTTTTTGTCTACTGGTGTCAGTCGTTCTATATCTCGAACTAAAACAAAACAAAAAACGAATATAGTCCTGTTGACCTGGCCTAACAGCCTGCAGTGGCTTGTAAAACAAGTGCAAGTGACTCCACCCCTTCCGACCAAAAACCCTCCCCTGCAACTCTCTTTTCGAACAGTTCCATTTCGCGTCGGATTTCATTTAAACTTGGATACTGGCCGGCTGGCTGGTTGGCTGGCTAGGAAGTGCATTCGAGAGATAGTTTCGAGATGTAAAAGTGCCGGCTGTACGCCAGGCGGACCTCCGGGTGAGAGTCTCCGACGTTGGCTTCCGTTGTTCGGTTCGGGGATGTTGTTTTAGCCGCTCGGCATTGGTATGGCATGTTCCGGTACGAGTTGATTGGAGTGTTTCCAGTGGCCGAGTACACTTGGTTGCGCTCTAGGCGGCCTGATAGGTCAGGTAGCAGCTATCGTGAGTTCAGCGCTGGGATGGACCAAACGCGTTATCGTTGGAATACGTGCTGCAGATTCGTTTTTTTCTTCTTCCTTTTTTCCTCTACACCTCTCTCCCTCTCCCAATCGATGAGACGCACCGTTTCCGGTTGTATTAAGAATGCATCGACACTGCCGATATGCCCTCTGGTGCAATACATCATGCCGGACCGGGGTTTTTGTCCAGTGACTACTACTCCTAGGTGCTTCATGTCCAATGCGATAGTGCTGCAACGAGGCAGATGCAGCTTCGAAATGGGTTTTTTGAGTAACTACTACTCCTAGAGGCGCTTCATGTCCAATGCGATAGTGCTGCAACGAGGCAGATGCAGCTTCGAAATGGGTTTTTTGAGTAATTAAAAACAACAACAATTAAAAAAACAATCCAAACAGATTGAATGAAATACAATAAGCAAGGGTCGGTTGCTGAGCATCGCATGTCTGATTGTACAGGTTCGTAGCTAACTGGCAGATGGTTGAGCAAACAGTTCATAGCAGGAATTGGTTCTCAAAATTCAATTTAGGTAATATTAGTAATAAAATTGAAATAGCAACTTTTGAAGTATATTTTGATTATTTATGTTACGGGAATTGCACATTGCACTGCTCTTCAAAGTCTGCTCTATTGAGCTCTACAACATTCTGCCCTCGTGCATGCAGCTGTTGGATTTCTGATCCGTAGACTATTTGGTTAACTTTGTAACCTATCATTTATCATTTCCATTTTCGATAAGATTTTCGTTTTTTCGAGTAGACTCAGCAGATCTAGACCATTAGTCATAATGGTAGAGTTTTCTATCTTGGTCAAAAAGATAATTTACAATTTTTCGAAATTTCACCTTTGTTTTATCAAATTTATCAAAATTCTGCTGCTGAATTGTTGAATTTCTCAATAACGTTAGTTTAGAACCATCAAAAAAAAAATGTACCTTGATATAATCCTCTGCAAAACGATTGATGCGAAAGCAAATAATATAAAAAAAACACAATACACTTACGTACTTAACATGGAAAGCATTTATTTCGCGACACTCAAGCTCTGCACCGTTAACACCAAGCGATCATCGTCACTTTGACGCATCAATGGAAATTGATCATGATTTATACGCTTTAAATGAGAAGCGTGATGCTTCTACAGCAAACAAAACCCCACAACACACTTCATAACAGCGAGAGTGGTTAACGCCTAGCGCCGGATAACATCAAATCATGACTTGACGTGAACCCCAGGCCACTCTAACGTCTCCCTCCCTTTCTCCCCACGCCTTCCCATGGAACACTATCTCTAAAATCCCAAAACAAGCCCTCAAATCCTTTTTGATTATGTTAATTACCGTACAAAGTGTGTCTATAAACCCCCCCCCCCCCCCCACCGTCCCGGACGTTGGAGGAGTTGCCCCTCACACAAGGAACATTCAACGGAACTGGCCGGCTTTTCAGGGGTCGGGCATGAGATTTGCTCTCTCTGTGTCTCTCTCTCTCGTGTGTTTTGCGGCGCATTGCGTCAAGATTTCGCAACGATGGTCGCCTTTGCGACGGGACGGGCGAGAGTTCACAGTTCATTTTGTTCTCCAGTTCTCGGCCTTCGGGCGGCCAGGCGGCCAGAGATCGGTAGAAGAAGATTTCGAATTAATTGCCATTCATCGTCGTCGTCGCCGTCGTTGCCGTTGTCGTTGTCGGTTGGTCGGTTTGGAGAAAGATTACATCCAAGGGCACTAACTCCCCTCCTCCCCAGCACCCCCTCGAGGGTCGGTAGGCGTAAAGTTTGATGTTTCGAGAAAAGGTAGCACCGAGCAGGAGTAGAAGGAGAAGGGATGATCTTCGAGGTGTTACTTTCTAATGGCGTTCCGGTGCTCCGGCTGCTTCGGCATCGGATTTGCCCGGCGTGTAATTTTCACGGTGACTAGAGACGCCCGGGATCCACCATCCTTCCCGGACATGACATAAAATCCAGTCCTTTCCTTTCGGTGCCTGTACCACCACCACCGTTACGGCTCAATGGAGCGGGAATGCGCAACGATGCGGCGGCGGCGGCCCTGACGCGAAGGCGCGCTCTCGCCAAGGTTGTTTCCTTTTGCTGGTCCATTGAGTTTGGCCATTAAGGGGGCGGACGGGCGGCGGGCCTTTGCAGCAAGAATTAGCAATTTGCCTCCATTCGAACCGAGAGTGGGACTGGGACCGGATTTCTTGGGTTCTATAGGAGGGCGGCGCCTTCGGACGGTGTCATCGATCCGTATCCGAGTAGCCGCAACCGAACCGACTGACTGACTGGCGTTTGACCGTGGCCATCGTAAGGCCATCAAGCGCGTTCTCGTGGGCACAAAAGTAGAGTTAATTTCACTTAACCATTTTGTTTTCTGCGCGCATTGCGACCGAGAACGAGCTTGTTGGTGTTTTCAACATTTTATTTCGCACATTTTCCTTGGTCGCATTTTCTTGCACACCGGGGCGAGGTGAGAGACGGAGCAGTCCCGAGCAGTTCAACCCGGAGTCCGTCCTGGGGATGTCAAGCGATCGTAATAAAATGGCTCTTCTCTAGGTTGAGGCACACAAAAAAAAAAAGGTCAAGTTATTTTGCATTCTCGTAAAATGAAATCAATTAACGCCGATCCGGGAAAGGAGAAGGAGAAGGAGGAGGAGCGGTAGGAAACAGACCGGTGATGACGGGCGGATAAGTGGGAAAAATTAACAAAAAACCCGTACCCGCGAGCGATCCGGATGCCGGAAAAGCCTTAAATACGCCTACGTTGTTTTCCACCACCCCCGGGGACCTTCCAGGCTCCACGGGGCGGGGAAGGAGATCGATCGATGCTCGGTCGGTTGGTCAGAAGCACAAACAAGCGAACACACCACACCAGGAAGGCACGGGAGGCACGGGAGGTACGGGAGGGCGAGAGAGAAAAGGTCGGAGATTGTATTACGATTTTCCACCCCGCCCCGAGCCGCTCAAACGGTGCGATGAAAATCGATACAGGAAATGACCTCGATGATGGCGTGGCAAGCGATAGGCGAGAAAGGAAGGAGGTGAGCGGTGAGGTGGGAATTTAGTTCCTTTCTTTTGTATTTTTCACTGCCCTCCGTTTCCCTGCGCTCTTCCGCTTTCCGCTTCGTATCCTGTGTTTTCAGTTTAATGCTTAATGCAGATCCGTCCGAGCGCGCCCGTTCAGAGCCCACTTCCTGCAACATAAACTCGGTTTAAACGGACTGTAAATTGAAACTAACTTTTGGAGCACATGCTACTGCTACTAGTGGGGCGAATGGACGGTTTTTACGGCGCTTGGCCAGCCCGTGGAACCGTGGAATGGTTTTCCGAATCAATTAAGTGGAAATGGACGAACGTTAGAGGAGGGCAGTGCGAGGTAGCAGGGTGAGAATACTCGCGGAACTCGCAGGTACTTTTGATTCATTGTTGTTGTAGTGCTTGTAGAAGTGCATTACACGAACTGCTGTAGCGTGGAGTACGTGAAAAGTAGCTTCTCTTTATTTCAAACTTCCATGTTGTTGCGATCCTTTTATTGTTTCAGGTATAAACTACCTCATCTTCATTTAGTAGCTTCCTTGCGTTTAATGCTCCGTTGAGACAATGGATTTTATGTCCTTCTGTTATCCTTGCTAGGATCCTCTTCCGTCAATATATGAGAAGGAAATCCTTTTTATGCGAAAAGTATCTCGCTTCTTTTAGCTTCTCTTGAACTTTGAATACGATTCTTTGATGATCTACAGGCTCCATTACAGCGAATCATTAGCATCGCATCGCTTCAATACATTCCAATCCTTGCTGCGTGACATCTTCTGCCCCGAGGGGACGACAACTCACCAGCAAGCGAACGGCAGCCGGCTTTGTTATCAACCTGCGTGCGTCTTTGTCAAATCTTTATTCATCATGCAGTCCGCCATGTTTATCATGATCATGAAATCCACACCAGTCTGTGTATTGTTTATGCGACGTTGGTTTTTAACTCTCTCTCTCTCTCTCTTGCGGGCTCGCGCTATCGATCGTTTGGGGAAACTCATAAAACGCATTTTCGCTGGATGATGATCGCATTCGCATGTCCGGGCGGCATTCTTTTTGTGGCGTGCCAATACGACGGAACGGACCACGTTTTGTTCGATCGCTTCAAAAGACGCTTCTTGGATGATCTTTACGAACTGATAGTGGCCGAAGGTTATGAGGTCGACGGTTTGCCTGTTTATGTCGGTGTGGGGTGTGTCGTCTTTTTTTGTGACTTTTCGACCAAACTTTCACCACGCAGCCGGCGCTAGAATTAAGTTGTTGGATCGAATATGCAAAACCAATGTTGGGCGGGTGGTTTCGTCCCAAAAAGAAACAAATGGTTGTTCAAAACGACTTATCAACACTTTATATCTTCACTCTGCTCTATATTCAATTTGTCCCGAAAAACAAAAACCCCCCCACGAGCGTGGTTGTTTGCTGTGGCATTTGGAATCACTAACGCATCGTTGAGTTGAAGGCCACCTTCACTCCACTCCACTCACTCGTAGCCACCTCATGCCAGTGTCCGTGCTTCGTATGTAGGAGGAGAAACATAAAACAATAATGTATGTCGCGGCACGAAATGTTTCCTTTCCGTTTCGTGGCCGGACTAAAAAATAATACATGCGGTCCTTCACCACCGCCCTCTGCTTCTGCT
>NC_064877.1:57915646-57923146 GCF_943734665.1 Anopheles aquasalis
GTAATGCCGTCAATGTGTGCTTCACACGAAGGGAAAATACGTTAACAATGGTTCCGCTTTAAACGGGCAAACGGCACTCGTCAACCCGAAGAGCAAGCTGTGGCCAATTCCGGATCGATACAGCAACAGCAGACGGCAAGCGAGCGAACGACATGTGTCAAACGGACGACGCTGATTGACATAACCTCCCGTCTACTACTACGAATGGTGCATGACGGTGCCTTCGCTCGCTCCCGCTGCCACTCGGTTTGTCACTTGGTTCTGCGTTCGTGATCATCCGGTGGCCACAAACCTCCCTCCTCCGGTGGTGCCCAGGCCTGTCATCGCTGGTGCTCTCGTTTGCCTTTCCATTTGTTTGAATTTTCTTACCAAAAAGGTTCGAGCAAACTATAACGAAACTAGTTCAGAACTTGCAGTGTATTGAACTCTTCTGCTTCCGGACGCCAGCACCGAGTGATCAAAATGTTTCAAAGGCGGCCCATTAAGGGAGGTCAATGGCACCGCGCGGGTGCCAGATTTAAGGCGACCAAACTGACACCCCAATAATCAGTTGACACTGCGTTTGACAGACAATGTTTGGAAACTTCCGTCACCTCACGAAGTGTGATGCAGGCCAGGAGTAGCTTCCGGAGGAGCTCTACCCAGGAATGGCTACCACTCCAAGGCAACCACTGGAATGGGAGTTAACGGTTTTAGCTCAACTGTAATTGATACCAATTGGAGGCGGCTGCCCTTTCAGATCTTGGGTGCCCGATCTGATTGACATGCCCGAAAAAAAGAAAAACTGTTCCGACGACTCCAGGGAGTGACTTTCGGGCGACTTGTTTGGACGCACTCGAGCTGCCGCTACCAACGCTAATCCCCTTCGAACCTTGACAGATTGGATCCGCTTATCGTGCGTATGGGCTTGTACGCTCGTTTACGCGCGCTTTCCCATGTAAAAACCAATGAGGAGCAGCAGCAGCAACATGTTGCGCCTGTCACACACCGAGAAAGGTGCCGTGGTGCACGAAATGACCACACGAAACTCAATCTCGGTGGCCGCATCCCGAAGCAGAAAGAAGAAAAAAGACGGACCGGCCCAATGACCGGCCGCTGGAAGCTAATTTGTTTCTCTTTATCTCTGATAATCTGACAGCTCTCGACCACTTTCGATCACACATTTTGGGACGCACATGCGCGAGACCCCTCCCCCGGCTCTGTGTATCTGTCACTCTTTTCCGGCTTGACCGCCCGACGCGTTCTTATTCTTTAATTACGGACGGCCCTGGTCCACTCGGCAAAGGCAATCGATTATTCCACTTGTGACTAACGGGTCCCCTTTCTTTTCGTTCTCTTCTTCTGCTTGCAGGTAAATGCCAGGAAATCGATGTCAATCAGTCAGTGCGTAGCGATAAGCGATCAGACGCGCACGGACACAAGCACTCGTCTTATCGCTCACGCGCTCGTCGACGCTTTGATGGATGATATGAGGCGATTCCATCTTGGCATCATCTTCTACGCCTGTTCAGATGTTGCTGCAACACACGCTGCGCTGTTTGTCGAAGAAATTAGTGTCACTCCAGTGGTGCTCCTCCGTACAGCCGGCTGCCTGGTGCTTGGTGCGACATCTTTTGGAAACAATCGACAAAGGCTCGTTAACGGATTATTGATGGACTCACCCAGGGCTCTACAGTCGATTGATTTCGAGTGCTGGTGATCACTTTACTCACTTTTGACTTTTGTTTCCGCTTGCAGTCTTCACAGGGGTGCGGGGAATGCCCATGGTTTAGTACAAAGTTGATAACAAATCCTTAATTTTGAACGCTTTACTGAAATGTTAAAGCAACCAACCAATAGGTGCGATACCTATTTCGCGCAAAAGTTGCTTTGTGATTTAGCGTGTAATTTCAACCAAATTGATTAGCCGCCCGTAGCCCGTAGCTCACGGCCCGGAGGGTTCCAAATTGTGGCCCCACCAACGTGCCTTCGTTAAGTGATTTCGGCCTCTTCGCAGCCTTCGCCAGCGTAGCGTCGTGGACGCATTTATCTTAATAGAAAATCAGCATACTGTTGCTGTGGACGGGGACAGCCGGTGTTCTGCAGACGACAAAAGCAACATGCTGTGGCTCTCCCCAGCATCTTCGTCGTCGTCGTCGTCGTCGTCGTCGTCGTCGTCTGTCGATAACGATGCTATCGACCGACAACGATCAGAGGCGGATGCCACGAATAATTAGCATAATTTAATCATTCTATCATTAAAATTGCTTACGAAAATTCCACGATCTTTGGGTATCATTATATTTTGCTTTTCTTTGCCTCTTTTTTTCGGAGGGAAAGCCTTCGCTCACCCTCCCTCCTCCTGGTTCTCTATCTTCCATCGCATACGGTGCTTTCTCCGCTGGATCAGCGGCCTGACGAAGATGAGACACCAGCAAAACACGGTACAGGAGGAGTCGATGGGAAGGCATCCAAGTGTGACGCTCCACAGCCCTCCGCAGCGTTCGTGTGTTTGATGTCGGACGAGCTGACTTACCGTTTGTAAGGCGGAAGCTTAGACGGAGCCAGGCGGCTCCCGGTCTAGGTCGTCCCCGCCACCATCATCGCCTTTGATGGGGCGCTTGTTTCGCGGAAAGCGCGCTGGATGCGACAAGACGAAGGCGCACGAACGAACGGAGCGCGCCCACGAATGCTACTGACGTGAGGCTTTTGAAGCGGGTTGATGGCACCATTTTGTTGTTTTGTTTTTTCGATATTTTGGGGCATTTCGGGGTAAGAAGGCCCGGGGCGTGGTGGCATGAAACGTGACGACGGGGGCGCTTCCGGGCCGGAAATATGCTTTATCAATTTTTCACAGGACCCGTAAGCATGGATGCGCCATTTCTCGGTTGATGACGATGACGATGACGGTTTCTTCTTCCGCTGGTACCTGGTAGTACCTGTTGGAGACGCATTTTTGAGCGCGCTTCCAAGCGGCGTGTTTTTC
Organism: Anopheles aquasalis; assembly: GCF_943734665.1. Lineage (NCBI taxonomy): Eukaryota > Metazoa > Arthropoda > Insecta > Diptera > Culicidae > Anopheles > Anopheles aquasalis. The sequence continues at coordinate 57,918,612 of NC_064877.1, forward strand.
ACATGCCAATCACATTCGGTCGCTGGCGTGGAGCAGGGGATGGTGGTGGTGGTGGTGGTGGTGGACCACAACAGAAGAACCGGGAATGGCGTGGCAATACATTCCTGCTGTGCATGGAAGCGAACGAGGAGAGCGAGAGCCGGAGAGAGAGAGATTGTGAGGAGATTGCTGTAATCCCGTATACACGTGCGGCTACATACATCCAACGATGCGTGTCGGTGTGCGTGCGGATGTGTGTGAACATTCTTGGCCTGAATGGCCCCGAAGCAACAAGGTGGTTGGCTTTATCTCGGCTTTCTTCCTTCCTGCCTGCCTGCCTGGCTGCCTGGCTGCCTGGCTGGCTTGCATTCCACGAGAAGGACACAATGTCCTTCGAAGGGCGCACTGTTCCGGCGGCGAATCAGACAGAGCGGGCGGATGATGGTACTGGCAGGCAGACACTTTAATCTTGTCCCTCCCCCATACCCACCGGCGATGACGATGACGAGCCCAAAACTCCGTGACACATCATTTCGAGCCCATCCGACATGATCTGGAGGAACGCACCACCAACCCGGGAGCGCACATTTCCATCGAGGATGAGATGAGACGGTGTATTGCCCCCGAAATGCTGACAAGAGGATTTCGGTTCGGATTAGCAGTGAGCAGAAAGCATGAGTGATCCGCGCGCTGTGCGCTCAATGTTGGATAATTGAAAGTGAATGTTGAAAGGAATGTCTAATGGTTCTGCTGGGCGAAGATCTCTGGAAATGAAGTGCGGGGATCCGTGACTAACTTTCCTGGTCCCGATTGCATTTTAAACCGCATTCGATCCAATGTCTAATGCTAAACGCTTCTCTTTCTTAGTTCTTCTGCCTTTGATATGGTCCCAAAGGGGGACAGATCATAAAGCGACCTGCGAGGCGAAGCGCGTAGGTCGATTTATGATGCAAACGAGCCCTCACTAGAATGGCCATCGGCCTGGAAACCTCATATCCATGAGAACCAGTGTGGTCCGCTGGCAGTTGTTCCGAAACCACCGTCGTTTGGTGTTGCCACGGTAACCGTTTCGCTACATTTCCATTTCTAATGTTACACCTCATCCGGCGCTCTAGCCGGGTGTCGATGGGTTGAGTCCCAGTCACCGCACCAAACCGTTACCAATGGCCACGCTCGATGCACCCTCGGAATACGCACACGGGAATGCCAGCTGGTCCGGGTGTAACCTATACCGACACTTAAACGCTATTACGATGCAGGATTTTATGTCCGCTCGCGTCAAATTCTCTCCGCAGGTCCGCCAGTATATTGTGGTTCTCTCCCCTCAAAAAGAAAACCATCACCTCCAAGTCATAAAGATCCAACAAAGTGAAGTGAAGTTGCCTAATCCACAGCCAAAATGTGTTCGATTACCGGTGGAGCAAGCATAAAGCGGAGCAAACGCAATAGACCGCGTACCTCGACGATGCTGCGTATCATTCGGTTGCGCGAATCAGAGGCATATAATGTGGCGTGGCCAGAAGATTGCTTCCGCGAAAAATGAAATCATCTCTTCACTACTACGGCGAAATGAAGCAAACTTTTCTCCATCAGCATCGAACATCGAGCATCGTCAGTGTTACCGTTTTTGTGTATGACTACGACTTTCATCTCATCGTTGGTGCTTGCTGATGCGAAACCTGCAGCCTCCTAGCCAGCCTGCCTGCCTGCCAGCCGTGGAAGCCAAACCACGGATATGAATCCGGAAATTTGGAAACTTCACCGTCCTCCTCCTGGGCGAATCTTCATCACCGTTCTCCAGTCGAGATCGAGAGTCTGGTTAGGCTTTGGAACTATGCACGTCTCTGCCTATACGCGGAGACGCTTTTGGTTGCTTCTCGGCAGAGCTGGAACTTTGATTAGCCGATTCTGCCTTCTACCATGGTTGGCTTTGAAGGACAGCCATTGCAATGCTCACCCCCGGTACAGGCCGGATCGCCGCCGTGAAGGTGAATCCAACGTCGACGTCAGGTCAGGTCGTTGGCTGTCAGTTCTGGGGATTCCCCCGGGGGGGAAGAGAACGAGATGATTCCTCTTTGAAGTTGGAGTGCGCGTTGCAATTTCCTTCTTTGACGCAGATCACCAGCATGAGGATTGCACTTGGGATTGGGAACTCTATTTGACCGGCGTGCAGCAGCAGCAGCAGCAGCGTGAACTGTCGCTCTCTGAAGTGCGGGCAAGGCAATCGCCATTCACTGATTGCCCGCGAAAGGTACCGAACGACCGAAGGGGAATTAGGGGAAGCGAGGGGATGCCGTTGGGCATGATTGAGTTTTTGATGATGCCTTAAAATATCGAATTTTCCCCCCGTGGAACGATGGCCAACATTGAGGTTGGCATTTATTGGAAACCATCAACCCTGTGGGAGGAGTTTGTTTCGGGATTCCTCCAGCAGTAGATCAGTAGAGTCAGTCAGTTCATGCAGATAGTAAAAGCACTTGAGGTGGACTGATGAAATCCCCAGAAACCTACATGCTTGGCAGCAGTTCCAGTGACAGTCTTGCGCTTTAATAGATCATTGTTTCTAAAGTTGATCCCCAGTGGAATCGCCGGTAGCGTACAGGGCGCCGTAATCCGGCTTTCGAGAACAATGTCGCTTTGGGACGGTATTCAACCTACATGCGACTGTCACTACTCTCCGTGTATGTAATTCCGCATAATTCACGAACTGAATAGTGAGTAAGAATGATTTTCGCTTTTGTTTTCACGCCCACCCTCGAATCCAGATACCTTCCAGGCTTAGTTCTCCCTGTGTGCTCCCGTATCCCTGGGCCACAGTGCGGTGGTAGCGCCGTGACAGGACAATTTAATTGTAAAACCTCCACAACGAGGAACCGAGAAGCGAGATGGCAAAACCTGAAACATTTGGTCTTTCCCTCGGGCCACAGTTGAGTACAGTTCTCGTTCCGTTCCATAGTTAACGCCAACGGATCGAGTCGAGTTGGTTGTCGGTAGAAATACAAAATTTTCCCCAGCCATGGAAGGTGCGAACGAGACGTTGGAGCGTGAGAAGCGACGCACTGTGCTCTATGTGTACAGCATATGTGCGTCACACGGACGAAATTCCTCCGTCAGTGGCGCCACACCGTTCAGGGTTTTCGAAGTCTGGAGAACATAATTGTCTTGAAGGCATATCTCCCCTCGACCCTCGCATTCGCTACCGGTGGTATGATGGTACTTGGAGGTGGTCGGTAATGTCTTGGAATTGAAATACGAAAATCATTGAACGTGGCGGTGCTGGTGCGTACAGTGCGTGCGTGGGTATCGTAACGCCACCCACCTGAATTCAGAGATCCAAGTCGCACACGATATGGCATCGTCTCTCCATGGTGAAGACACAACAATGTAACCACTTGGGCAGCAGGGGGTGCGAAGTTTGGTTTTGGAAAACAAAAAGACAAAAAAAAGGCAAGAGGCAACACATCTCTCTCCCTTTTGTTGCAGCATCCGGTGGCGGGAACAGTGTCAATCCAAAACACAACCGGTGACGGTGCGGGGGGCGGCTACCGAAATGGAATTATCCGTAAGTCACCATCATGCGCCGTGACAGACATGTTAATTTAATTAGCTTACTTTCACTTGTCACCCATAAAAGGGGCGCGAGGGTTTCGGGCTGGAGCTAGATGGAGATAATACACTCTCATGAGGTCGATCGCACGGACGCCATGATTTGGTAAGTGATACACACATACGGCTGCGGGGACCGACCGACCGGCGGACGGTCCTTTGATGACGACAAAAAGGATATCCGAGGCGCCGTTCGGTCTGGGAGGTCACGCTGGTTGGCTAGCAGCAGCTGCGTCGTCCTCGTTGGTTGATTGGTTGGGATCAGAGTGAGTCGGAGCATCACTCCGGTCAATGCGTCCTCCGGTTAGCGCACGCAAAGGACAGGCCGCAAAGGTTAGGGTGTTTGGTGTCCCGGCACACATTCACAGCAACGTTCTAGGAGTGAAGCAACAAGCGGTTCCAATGAGTTTAACTCCCTCGCCTCGCACTCATTCGGTCGCTGTCCTTCCTCTGCTTCATCCTACATCCATCGCCACACTTCAAGGCGTCATTGGGCGCCGGGCGACTGGCTGATTACTGATCCTTTTCCCGCGATAAGCAGATGGATGATGATTTTCCGTTTTCCATCCTCCGTGTATGGGTGTGTGTCTGTTGGATCTGTGGGGCGGGAATTTATTAACCCCGGGATTTATGACCCTACAAATGGCAAATTTTCGTTCGCTGTTTTTTCTCCCGCCCTCCCTCTCTCTCTCTTTCTCTCTGGCTACATCTCCGCCTTGCCGGTTGCGCAAAACGCGAATGAGAGATCCTTATCCTTCCCTCGTAATGATGAATGAATGAGGTCATACGGGGCAAAGTTTTTGCTGCTTTTGGCAGATCGTGCCACATGGCATCTGACAGCTTCGAGACGGGGGCATTCTGAGTATTCTGAGGCAAGAGCGACTGTCGATGGTAGTGAGCGAGCGAAGAGATTAAGCTTAGTAATGCTGGGCTGCTGCTGCTGCTGACGC
>NC_064877.1:57928146-57933146 GCF_943734665.1 Anopheles aquasalis
GTGGCCCCTTTTAGTTTTCAACATCAACCAACAGCACCGATGCCTCTTTACGTCGTAATAGGTAGCATAATGTCTCCTTTAGGTATGCACGCAGGCATGCTAGCTATATAATGGTGTTGGTGGTTGAAGTGCCCGGCAGGCCTTAGAATGTTTCAGTTTATTCAAAACTAAAACGTGCTTCTCGGGCTTTAGGACGAGGCAATTGAATGGTGTGGCATTGAGGATCCCTCTATACATCTAGGCGCCTGAGGTTCCATTAAAAACAGAGGCATAGTCCGTGGTGTGATCTTTTACGTAACATTTCACACCACATTTTGAATCTCGTATCTTCATCATACAAACTAGGTCAAAAGGTGTTTTCATCTTTCAAGCTTGCCTCTTACCTTCATGACGTACATACAACTGTGTGCAAAAGCAAACCATACGCGACACTACATCAGGTACATCAGGACAGACAGGATCTCTGCGCCGAGGTTCCTGTCAAAGAAGTAACAAGCGACAATTAAGTAGTTTGTTCTCTAATTTAAATTTTGTTGCATTCAGGACGAAGCGTAACCCGGGAACAACGGTGCATGTGTGTGGCCGTCGGTGTTGAGTTAATGAATTGGAGACCACCACGGTAGCGCCGAGCCAAACATGCTGGGGAACATGCGCTTGTCAACGCTGAAGCCGTGTACTTGCGTACCCTTGAGCTCGCAGCCAGTGAGTTCAGGTTATGTCAACGATGCGCTCCCGTTGCCTCATTATTCTGGGCAATTTGGAGTGGTGTTGAGAGACCACGACCACCACACCGGTTGGTGTCGATGTTTGACGTAACAATTTGGCGAAGGATAGCAAGGATGGGGACGGGTGACGGGCACCTGGTGTTTGGAGGTAAAGGTGTGGCCACACACCGTACTTCACTTTACGGAGCGCTAGAAGTGCCTTGTATGTGTCTTATCGCGGTCCGGTGGTAACTTGGCATAATATTTACCTTCACTGAAGCCCCCGGGAAGCGAACAGTGGATAGTCTGGGTGTGCATCTTCGCTGAAGGGCCGGGGGCACAGTATTGGCACTCCCGTCAGTGGCGCTGGACCAACAACAGCTGCCAGCGGCCACTGGGTGGAGGAGAACCGGGAGGATTAAAAGTTCTGTTCCGCCTTCGCGTTGCAGCTAAAACGCGGACGATGAACTTGCTCAAAACGATCCTCGGTTATGACGCGATAAGACACGCGCTAGCCACCGTACTGCGGCCGAGGTGCTGCAGCGGTAAGATCCATCCTCGGGGGCAAAGATGTGCTCCGGAACTCCGGATGGTTACGTTGGAGTCGTCGTCGTCGTCATGGTCGCACCGGATGGCTGGGCCGGTGAGGAGAACTTTTTAATCACTTGAGCAAGCAGTGCACCACCGGGAAAAACACTCTCTCTCTCTCTCTCACCTTTGCGTGCGTGTTCGGTGTTGTGTGTGCAAGTCGTGGAAGATGGCACGAACGAGCTGTTCGCTGTTTTCCTTTTGTTATAATTTAATTTTCCGGGCACCATTAAGACAGAGGGTCCCCACCAACGGTTAGTCACGGTGCGCTATAGTATGTGTGTATGAATTGATTATGTTGTCTTAGTGTAAAGCCTGTTAAGCGCACTCGGTGCGGCCAAATTTGGGTGGCCGTACGTGACGTATCGTCACGTTCTGTGCCGGGGGAACGGGGGCGCCATTTCGGTAAAATCCAGGGAAAAAATCAAACATCAAATGGTGGCCGCTTGGATGGCGGAATTTGAGAAGAAAAGGGAGGAAGGTAAAGACCAAGGGGTGATGGGTAATGGTCGACGGTTTTACGGTTCAAGTGCGCCACGTTTATAGCGCAGGAGCGCACGGTTCGTGCTAATCTGCCGTTATCTGCCTTCCGCATTTTACTAATAGCTTTCCATCTCTTCTCGTTTCAGGTATGTAGCGCTTTCGATGGGTCGATCCTTGAGTGGAAAATACCAGCCCAAAAACATCAGCTAATGATGCAGCATCCATCAGTAGTGGTTTGTTTTGGAAAGACTTTAGCAAAGGACGAACAGACGATATAAAAAACCCGAATATGCATTTAAGTAGGTCAACATACTCATTGGAAAGCAATACTTATGAGGATTAAATGTGGCTAAATGTTATTGAAAAGAGCAAAACATGTTAGTTGATGTATTGCTTCAAAATGTCTCCATTCATTTCCTACTAGGATGTGTAATTTACTTGCATAATTTAACACAAGTGGATCTTTCTATCATTTTTTATTACATGCAAAGACATCTAGAGTATGCTTTATGCTTTGAATTTGGCTATAGTAATTCAAAATTATCATTTTTAACGTCAAACATGATCTCCTAAAGTACAGCATCTGTCTGAAACTCAAAATACGTTAGCCTTCAATAGTAATTAGTCAAAATGAAATGCAATCAGGCATTTTTCTACAATAAAGGGTTTAAATAAAACACATAAAACGAAAGGAAATAATAGGTACACCTATTAGCACTAATTATTATTACGAAGGGTTGCTACTAAACATACCATCAATCAATCGCTAGAGACTAGAGAATGCTACACTGTATGTACAGCAGTACATGTTACAAAACATTTCGGGCATTTCATGAACACTAAATGATTTTCATTTCAAAAATGGACATTCATTATAGTAATGAAGATCAATTGATAAACAACGACTAGTACAGTAGCATTCGACATAGTTAGAGGTACAATGCCATGCAAAATGTTGCATTTTGACATGTATTTTGTTTTTAACTGATACAAGCTTGATGCCACCCCTGAGGAAGCTAGTGTTAGCTATCAAATCAGTGGCATTGTAGGAAGCAAATGTTTGCAAGATCCACCACTGAACATCCTGGCGAACCACATCTCAATTGTGTAACAGATTACGTGGAAATATCCCGGTGAACTACTGATCCAGATGGTTTTAAGGGACAAAATGTTGTTACCAGGTAATTGACAAAGCCCTCCACAGGGCACACCTGGGCACAGCGGGGCATCATGGACGATTAGGCCCTGGTTCGCTCCATTCATATGGTGTGCTTCGTAATGTCATTGTTAACGAATTGTGCTGTAATGCTCCCGGTGAATGGTGAATTCCTTCGCATCCACAAATCACAAATCGCCCTGGAAACATACACGCGCTCGGGCCCTTCTTAGTAGGGGCTTAGAACGGCACTGGCAGACTGGAAGCAGCGTAGCAAAGAGGATTATCCCCTTGTGTGCAGACAGTGGCAGCAGCAGCAGCAGCAGCAGCAATGGTGTGTCTGTGCTGAGATGATGAGATCAGGGGCCCCAGTAAGTCGGAGATGCACACGGATGCCCGATGCCCTATCAATCCCGGCCGATCATTGGGTTCCTGTTGGGCGAGCCTATAGGCACCGGATTCGGTTATGTTTTCACTTTGGCTTTGGCCAGAGAAGAAAAGAAATCAACCATTCCTCAGTTTACTCTCCTCCCCTCCATTGCCTCCAATCTTCAACTTCCGTGGAAAACCTTTTTCGCTGGACCACCAAGGGCCGCCCACCCTGACGGTTCGGCTGTTCGGTCGGTCGGCTCCATAAATATAGATTTCTTTGTTGACCGGCGAACCGGCGACTCGGCGACTCCTTCCCATCCGCAGCCTATCTTTGCAGAAACGAAACTCCTTTCTAGCCCGCGAACAATGGGCGGATCGGGCGGAGGGTGGCTTTTGGTTTGCTGCTTGGCGAATGCTCGCGAAGCCAGCCAGCGAGTACCGTCCACGAACAGTAAGACAGTAAAGCAGATTATAAATATCGTTTATCTAAACGAAATATTAATGGACTCTCTTCGGTCCGGGGTCTGGGTCCGGGAGTTTTATGTTTCATACGCCGGTTCGCTCCACGAGCCCTCTTCTCTCTCCATCGCACTTTCTCTACCGCTTCATAGTTCACTTCCTTCCTGACCGGAGGCTCCATTTCACGCGCGCCCTTGTCTCCGATGGGAACTTTGTCACTTGGCTTCCTTCGTCGGCAGTACAGACATTCTGCTGCTGCTGCTGCTCCGGCTACTGGTCGCATCTGTTTTAAGTACGAAGTACGGCAGCGAGCAAAGTTTGATCGATTTTCCGATAAAGTACACACGAGGTCTTGAAGCGCCATCGACCCCGCCGGGGGACTTCCGAGAGAAGGATTGTGACGAAGTCGTTCCAAACTCGTGCCTAGAAAGAGAGAGACGGAAGGAGAGCGACCACATCAAGCACACGTGCGTTCGCGGACAACCTTTTTTTTCAAAGCCCCGGGATCCATCGTCATGTTTCCAATTAGGGCCTTTCGCGCTCACTTGTGCGCCTTCTGTGCGCAGCGCATTTGGTGTGGTTTTCAGTCACGCCAACCACAGGCAGCCCGAGACCGAGATGCCCTCCTCCCCCAGGGGAGGATACTCGTGGCTCACATTACGCAGAAGGACCGTAGCAGAACTGAGGTTGGAGTCCCTCAAGGCGGACCTCAGACAGTAGGAGCAACCGTGACGCGTGTAACTTCAGTTTCACACCATCAATCATGGCGCGCTGTTCGGTGTGAATTCAAATCTCGAACGAATGTGAATCTCGGACCGAGGCCAGATCCGTGGGCGACACCTTCATCCCCTTCGTGTTGGGAAGGGGTATTTGCTTTCTGCACCTCGCGGTCTGCTGCCAGTAGCTGCGGTGATTTCGAAACGTGTTTCGGTGTCTTTACGTCCGGCGACACATGTCAATCGAATTAAGATAACCGCTTCGTACTTTGGAGGAGCATCGCTTGATCTGCAGTGGATGGTGATGTCGGATAGCAGCAGTTGCCGAAGAAAGGAAAAATAGGAATCAGAAGTTCACAGAAGGAGTTTGAAGAAATTGAATTATGAACCAGGCACATCAAATGGCACGGACTGACCATTCCGGTTCTGGCTTTTGCGATTGTTGTGATTGCCACGCGTTGTCCGAGATCCACATCACAGATGACATCCATCGATCCCGGCATGTCCATTCATGTTCGCTCG
>NC_064877.1:57938146-57970646 GCF_943734665.1 Anopheles aquasalis
TCGCCATTTTACCTGTCGCCGTATTCATTCCTGATTAGGGCACCGGTCGATCGGGAGGAAAACTTTTGCCTCGATCCGCCCGGGGTACCGGGTGGAATGTGGCCTCGGGGGCCGGGGATGCGATGTTGTCGGATTTATTGAGGAGTCTTTGGCTGTTTGTTCCACCGGAAATCGTTGGGAGTTAGTTGGATGGATTTGCGTGTCTCGCAATGTCTTATACGACAGTTACTGTCGGTCTCAATGAGCTCAGCACAGCGTAAGGACAAAAGATGGATATTGCTAGCGTTTATAGAGTATCGCAAGATGTTACATACTGTTTAAAACATTTGTAGAAAAGATTAATCACGCTTTGAAAGTAGATTTCATAACAAAAAAAGCAGAATAGAAAGCAAGAGTTTTACGAACAACTTAAGGGGGGACTTTGGTATTTTCGGGCCAAAAAAAGGCCCGTTTTTAACGATTTTTTGTGACGTACCCATCCAACTGTATTTTTTCAAGTAAATGACATAATAATCTACAACTTTTGAAGAATATTTGGTATTGTTTTGAGCAACATTCATTAAGAAATGAATCCATGGCATCAAATTTAGGCATTCGTGTCTTCGAAAAGATACTTTTTCTGGTGCCCATTGTAGCTGCGTGGCGGGTCATCAGAAAAATACAAATCGATACTCGTTAGAAAGGTTATAAGTTTATCTAGGATGTCCCGTAGAGTTTTTGTTGATATTCCTATTTTTCGATTATTGGCAGATTTTTGAAGTTGAAAAAGTGATCCTTCTTGCGATTCTGCCATAAAAAACGAACTTCACAGATTTGTTTAAAAAAAAAGTATCAACAATGTTCATGATATCTCAACGAGGCTACCTTGAAAAAAGTGTACAAATTATGTGCAAAAAATTTCAAAACGATCGGCCCAGTAGTTCTTACGGTACGATGGGCACCGATTTTGAAAACGTTGGTTTAGGGAAACGCTCTTCAAAGTAGCGAGCTGCATGGAGACTTGTATGAAACGCGGATTTTCAAAAATCTTATCTTTGTCAGTTTTTCCTCGATTGATCCAACAGTTTTACACAATACTCTTGAAAGGATCAGCTTTCAGGGAAAAATGTTAAAAACATGTGTCACAAATAAAGATTGAAAACCGAAGTCCCCCCTTAATAAATTTTTTCAAGTTACATATGTTTGATAATAATGATGTTTATATGACAAAAGCAGTGAAATACAACAAGAGAATGATGCTAGAAATCTTTTAGAATATAGCAACATTTGTTAAGAAACTTATAATGCAGTTTCTGATATGTTTTACAATTACAAACGAATTAACAAGTCAAAGAATTTACTAAACAGTGTAGCGTTAAGCGATCGATTGCTATGCTACCAATTATGAATTTGAAAAATCGAAATCATTTCACAATCAACAGACAAAGAAATATTAGAAATTAGCTCCTTCTTTGCACAAACTTCTTTGCACAAAAGGATTTAAGCGAAGGATACGCAAGAAGGAAGTCTCTTTGAACAGCAAAAACAGATCGAAATGCATTCACTATAGCTCCTCACTCTCCATTTGAACATTTGAATTCAATTCCCGCGCGAAAACCTCCCTCCTTCATCACCAAACGGCGAGATTCAAATTGAAGATGAAAAGCTTCCCCAAAAACATGGAGAAAACACTCACAGATACACGTACCACCGAGATGCCAGCGGATGAATGCCCTTTCATTGCTGTTCGAAAGGGAGGGGGGGGGGGGTTTAAAATCCAAAGAAATAACCCAAATACTTGCGGTCCTCGGTATGCGCGCATCCGGAAGTTACAGAAAATCCTTCTCCCGCCGGTCGCCGGTCACCACCATCAGCCGCACCGCACTGTTTCAAATTTGTTCGAGTACATTTCTTCCTTGACCACCCGGGGAAATCCTTTCCAAAACGGATAACGGGGAGATAGTGTGTTTGGCAGGTGCACGCGGGGGAAAGGAGGGGGACAGAAAAGTTTTTCCTTGATATTTTCTGGCCACTGACCAGCAGAAGCAGCAGCTCGGTGCGAGGTTTATGGATGGTCGGGGGTGGTTTGTTTGCGAAAACTTGAAACGCAGCACACCAGGCGAAGATCCCATCTAGCGTACACTCCCACTACCAGTTCTCTCTCTCTCCCTCTCTTATAGTCTATCTCCTCTCTGCGAAAGGATGCGAATCACAGGACAAGGCGCATCATTTACCGTAATGAGACAAAAGCGTAGCAGGTGGTAGCGGGTGGGTGGAGGGCACAGAAAGGGTGCAATGTTTGCCGGGGCAATACTCTCTGGCCATGGCCGTGTCGGAACACCCAACCCAGCATCATAAAGGATCTGCGGGTACAACTGTATCCACCCAGGGTCCACGAGACAAAGCGAACGGTATCTCCGCCAGCATGGTTCCTCCGCCAGCCATTACGTACGCGATGCCGGCTGCCGGCGGATGAAAGGAACGAGAGCGCCAAAGGCTGGTTGTGGTAGTCTTGGTAGGAGCAAGCAAAAAAAAAATAATAATAATCCTAAAATTACAACTAATTAGAAGCAAATTGAAACAGTGTGCGCGGGACGCGTCGGAGTCGGGGTTTGCTCCGTGTTTGTCTTTGTTCAACTGGTGCCCGCAGCTTCCGGAGAATGAGTTGGAATACATTTATACACTCGGGCCATCCTCCGGATTGTCGGGATTCTTCTTTTTCGGAACGCGGCGCCGGACTTCTTTCATTCCACGCCCGGAGTTTTGTGGTGGATGGGAGGCTAGTGAGGCTGGCGAAACTAGCGAGAAATGAGGCTACTGGGCTAAAGTTGAATGCGAAAGTTGCGAAACTGGAACTCAATTCTTTTCCGGGTGCGGCTGCTACTGCTAGATCCTAGGGATCGCTTGGCGCCGCAGTCATTTGGAACGACAGAGGACAGCGAGCGAACAAGCAGCTCGTCTACTCTACTCGAGTGAATGGAGGACAGGGACGGTAAAGTGATTTTTCCGAGCGCTCGGGATCGGCAATAATCTGCAAAAGCCTACGGAGGACATTATCTTTTCCTTCTAATGGGCGCCTCCTCGTCCGACTTCTCCGGCAAGGTGACACGCGGAGCTAATTGAGGGAACCTGGGATGGGATGGGGTGAGTGAGCGCTGGTTTCATCCATGCCGTAGCTTAAGCAGGTGCTGCTGCCTGTTCTGTGTGTCTTTAATTGAGGGGCCCTAGTTCCCAGTGGGATTTGGCTGGCTTAGTGTGGAACATGAATGTGGATTTTGCGCCAAGAAGGTGTCCGAGTTTGGCACGAACATGGCGGTGTACAGTACTCGAAAAATGTTTATCCAGTCCGGGTATGTTTCTCTCATTTCGTATTCTTTCAGATCTTAATGGGGGCTCCGTGGCTTCAACCAAGAGTGTTCCAAGTCGCCTTGGATTGAATTCTTAAAGAATGACTTCAATTGCTTCTGGTGCGACTTGTATTTTTAATCACTATACACATTTTAGTCAGCACAATGCTGCTGATGGTTGATGATGATGCGGATGAGGATAAAATGCGATATGCAGTTTTTGAACTAACTTTGTTATCGATTGAGTGAGGAGAAGGGTACCGCTACGGCATTCTGATGTATAAATGAAGGTTGAAGCAATATACGCTAGTTACGGTTGCCCTCTCCCAATAGCCACGACGGCCACCATTTTTCAATCACGGTAAATCAGAGTGCGTGCCACTAATTACCGCGATGGTTGCCACGATACTTTACTAAAGTAAAGTCCCCGTGCTGTTTAGGTGCATTTTTATTTTCTTACAAAGTCACAATAACAGTTGATTCCGTCACTAATTAAAAGATAAGCTTATCCGGCAACAGTTAAGATGAGGCTATTCAATATCGTTGGCTTCTTTCAATGTATTTTCCTAGGGGGAATGATACGTTGTAATAATAATAAACATAATAAACACAATAAACATAATAATCAATTTAAAAGCTGCCAGAAATTAAAGAAAAAACAAATTCATTTTCGGCAAATATCTCTTTGAACAATCTAATGCACTGTAAATTAACGCCTTTGACATATTGGGGTCCACAAACAAGAGTTGCATTCCGTAAACCAACGAAAGTGAGTTTCAGCGGAAATTGAGAAATATCGCGCGACCACAACACCACTCAGTACAAACCAAAGGTAATAAGCACCGCCTGGTTTGAAGAGACATGCTCAACGCAACAACAAAAAGTCAGACAGCCCTCGTCCCCAGATTGACATCTGCTCCATATAGGTCCGCGTGTTGATGATGGGAACCCCCTCTGAGCCAAAGGTCTCCCCAAAATCCTTACGTAAGCACGCCACTTTGAACTCCTCTTCTCTTTGCCGCTCTTTCTCTTTACCTCTGGGCCTGTGACCAGTCCGAGCATTGGCTAGTCTAGTCATAGTTGCGCAGATTCAAAGAAAAAAAAATCGGAAGATGCTTTTAGCTCACCTCCCGCCCTCCTCCTTCTCATCATCCTCGAGTACCGAGGGCGGTTTGTGCGGTTGATGTTTGTGTTCCGCAAAGCAGCACCGTCTTCACACTCGGCACGATACGCGTCTTCCCAGAAACTCTTCAACTCTCTCTCTCTCCTTCTCTTCTCCGTTTCGACCGCTCGCCCCGAAAATCAAAGCAAATCTGACGAGCAAATATACAGCACACCCTGCTGTCGGATGTTTGGCCATGTTTGTTGGCCAATGCTTATCTAAGACCGGCCAATAGGCGTACCGCTCCACTCCGCTTCCGGCTCCAAGAGATGGTTGACGGGTTGGTGTTCGGGAAGGGTGTTGCCGAAACAGAAACAGCCGGTCCGTCGCCTCGGTAGGTCACTATGCCGCGCATTTTGGACTCTTTCGGGTTAGTTTCAAATCGATATGGTTTCGGATCAGGAAGTGCCAAATGGCTTTAAGTCGAGAGCACGAGATCACACCACACGAAGTGATGTCTGTTATGACGTATGACGGGTGCCTGAGATGTAATGATCATTGATCCTTCATCAACTCACCTCCGTGCTTCGGTTTGTTTAATTGTGTAAGACGCGCGGATAATTTGTTCCGGTGTTCGTGCCCGTGATGGCCGTAAATTTACGATCTTCGCTCCCGTTGCTGCTGCTCCTGGGGCTGCTGTTAACAGGATGCTTTGGTTTACTTTATTCCCTGGCCCCTGGCCTGCGAATTCGTTGCCGACAACAACATTGGCGAGCACCGGTTTTTTCGGGGGGTTTTTGTAGCAACTGGAAGCGATTAATCATTCGATTTTGCTTCCTTCTCCTTCTAGTGCTGCATGCTATTGCACAAACCCCCAAGCGTTGGTCTACCAGGCGTGATTCCCATTTCTTTAATCTCGGTGCGCGCGTCTGTATGAGTGTGTGTTGTTTCCGGTTGATGTTGCTCCGGTCGCACTGTAATGCTACCGGTTTTCCACCGTGCATTACAGCAAAAGGGAAAATCACTGCGACCACGAGAGCGACGAGAATGTTGCACAACATACACAGAGAACGGCGTGGAAATGGCCTGTATTTTTGCAGTCTTTCCACGGTGTTCTGTGTGGCCCTTTTGCGGTCTCAATAGCACCGGCAATGGTGCAGTAGTTGCCAACAGTCGACGGCCGAAGAACACACACATAGCGAGTGCCCCCGGAGGTGGAATGGGTTTCATATTTATTTTCCAACACCCTAGCCGTGCACGTTGCTGGTTGCTGGTTGCACGCTCCACCGACGAGTGCTGGGCTGTGGCAGCACAAATTGATTCCATGTGACGTGCGAGAGAGTAAACCGGGAAATGATTGCATCGTGGGAGCGAATACCAACATCAGCATCAGCATCACGTGGTGTCGAAGGAGAAGAAAAAGGAGTTGAAATGGAAGTTGCTCGGTTGCGCGCGCGAAAATTAATTGTATCAATTGGAAGACATTACTTGCAGCGTCATGTCGAAAGAGTTTTTTTTACCGCTCCATTTCAACCCGTTTCCATGGGTGGAAAACTGTCGATTGCACGCTCTGCGCTGCGCTGGTGGAAATGCACGCGGAAAATCCATCAACTGCAGCGCGTGGTGTAGATGCCTGGATCGCCTGGAATCGAATCCATTAAATTAGTTTCGTTTTGGGGCGTTGGGAGCCCGGTACACCGGATAACACCACCACCACTACGAGCAGCTGAGCCAAAAGCTTACGTCAATTACGGCCGACGAATGGAGGCAAGCGAGCGAGCGCCTCCACCAGGAAACGCGGTGTTTGATAAACGATACGGATTTTCCAATCCATTCCGCCGGTTCCGATGCGATACTGGTCTCGCTCTACCAGCACCAGCTGCACTTAGCACCGCGAGCACACACATAAACGCACGAGTGTTCCGAGGCAAATTTATGACTTTCTCCGGCCAGAACCAGTGCCGTCACTGTGGCATCTGTTTTTAGTGTTTCGGACTTTGGTCTTTTTCTGCGCTTCTTCAACCTCTCTTGTTCGTTCCGTTTCTAAATCGATCGTTGCCTGTGATCGCTTGCGTGGTTGCGAAAGCCGATTTCCATTCACCCATCTCGTCATTGGCCATCCCGAATTAACTCGTTCCCCGCCCGGCAAGGGGGTATCGGAATGAGCTAATCCGTGATCCACATATCGGGAATCGAACGTGGTCTCGTTCGAGCTCGCGGAGCAGTAGCAGATTTTAATGTTGTCTTTAAGGAGCACCACCGACAACAGATACCAGTTTCGCCCCTGGTGGGGCCGTGGGCCTAGGCCCAGGCCTAGGCGGAAGAATAACAAATAGGTGTAAACATTTACCCGCTAATGCCGTCCATAATTCACCCCCCGGGAAGGAGAAGTGTAGCGTCGCGTTGTTGGCGAAACGGAAACTATAACTCATTAGTAGTCGACAAACTTGTCCCGGGGAGCTGCTGGTTCACAAGCGTCACGATGCGACATCGCACCCATTCCGGGAGTGAGGATGATGAATGTCGAGCAAATCGATTTGGGGATCGTTTTTTTCTGTTCCCAATAGGCAGCTACTGGGCTGTAGTACTTCATTCGCTTTCGGTTGAGTTGTGTTGTCGATGGTGGCCTCAATTTTTGCTCGGCTGATTCCAGCTGATCGAGGTCTTTAAAGGCGAAAGTCATACAAGGTGGAATTTATTTTTAGTAAAGTTTAACTGCATCAGAAATTCTTCCTTTTTTGATTTTTTTCAACAATCTGGGCTCGAAACAATGAGTTAAAAAAACCATTTGTCAAGAGGTTTTGAAGTGTATCGATGAAGCGACAATAAATCAGATTAAAGTTGTTATTTTACTGTCCTCTAGAAATTTCATTTCTTGTAATTTTAAAGAAACGATTCGTAACTAAAGACCAACTGTGCCTTTTTAATGTTCGTTCGTTGAAAATAAACAGATATGTTTTAGGTTCATTCATTTTTTCTTCTTACAAAGCGTTGTTTGTAACAATACAATGCGCACACACCAAACAATGCGTGAAGTTTCTAACTGTTCGCTGGGTTTTTGCTCTGGAAATCCAAATGAAACCATAGAAATTTTGCTGTCATTTATGGGTTCTTTTCTTTTGTTTCTCTTGTGCTTTGAATCTTGAAGTATTGCAAAGGCAAGAACGGCAAAGAATAAAACCTCTCATATAAAGGAAACATCATTCACCGTACTACTTACACAATGAATTAGTTAAAGAAGACCTGCCAATCTATGGTCGTTTTATGACTAAATCAGAGTGTTTAAGTTCTTGGCCGACAATTAACACCTTATTGAGATCCAGTAGATACAATGCATTCCAACCTACCGTAAGCGAAAATCCATCGAACCATTCATTGAATGTTGCAGTTTGCGTTAAGTAGCAGCAACAGCAAACACGAATACTTTCGATGCCAGATTCGCTGGTGCGCATACATACACCCTCGAAATTCACACATTTCACCTTGAAGAGAATAGAGTGTTTTGTGAAGAAAAGTTGCAAGAAAAAAATGGCAAAATCTTTTCGCAACACCCCACTCCATCCCTAGTTAGAGGATTTGTTCAGTTGTCAGAACACCTCACGCCCTCACGAAAGGTGCATCCGCTCACCGCTCCGCTCAGGTACCACGTGCCAGGAGTGTGTCAAAGTGGCATCGAAGTAGCGGGGGTTGATTGCTAGACCGCAGCTCAAGGCCACCACCCCCCGGGTGGGTCGTTTTGTCTTTCAGCTTCAGGATTCTTTCTGGAGTCACTGAATGTACTTTTCGCACACATACACAAGAACAACCGGGAGCCGCCTTTCGGAAGCCAACGCGTGCCAAACTGCCGAGTTTCTAGTGCTGCTGCTGCTGCTGCTCCTCGATACCACTTCCGCCCTTGGTTTTCACAAATTTTCGTTTCTTCTCTTTTTTCTTTTCCTTTTTTTCTGGTTCTTTTTTGTTCCTAAACTGCTTTCGTAGAAAAGGTTTTCCGTAAACTTATTCCTTGCTTGCAAATTGAAAAGCAGAATGTGCGGCGGCGATGGGAAACTTTCACCAAGGATTCGTTTCCGGTTCCCTCTCGGTCGGTCGAGACTTGGCACGGCCCGGGATGGATGGATAGATGGATGGTAGCCCGATGGAGTGTCTTGCAAAACTCGCCACCGCACCGCACCCTTCTCGAAAAAAGAAGACGGAATCGAATAGTTTTGTGGTTCCGCTTTCATCCGCCACAAGGTTTCCTCGCTCTCCTTCTCAGGATCTCTCTTCCAAAGGCGAACGGAACAACTGAGCTCGAAGATCCGCCCTTCTCCGAACATTCATGGCATCTCGCAACGGAAGTGAAGATGTGCGGACCGAGAAAAATGCATTCCCATTATCGAGTTCCGGTGCAAAACGGCATGCCGATTGCCGGTGCACGAATGCAATTTCGAACATGGACCCGGAGAGGGAGTTTCGATGCAAGCAAGAGAAAGAGTTGTTCGCACATGTCTCTCCCACCGGTTTGTAGGTCTCGGTGTAGCACATCGTTTGTTTTTCCTAGCGGACGACTCGCTCTCTCTCTGTCTCGACATAAGTCTGTCTGAAAGGCGGGTTGGCAACCTCCCGTTGGCCACATGCGACCCAAGATGCGGAAAAGTTGCTTCCGCCCGGGGGAAGGGTGAGGGCAAATGTGTTTTCCTTTTGCCAAGGGTGTATGCCTCCCTTCAGGACCTCCTGTTTCCCCTGTTTCGTTTGCTGCTGCACTTGCTAATGCTTTTCTTGTCAGACTTTGTGCATTTCAATTTCGCTTTCGTAACTTTTGGCTGACGCCCGCCGCACTGATCCAACGGACACACAAAGTGCACTGGAGAGGAGTTCGATTGGAGGATGGGAGAATTGTGCGGAACCTACCATTATGCAAAACGGATTGGAAAGGAAAATTGCAATTTATCAAAACGTGATAAACTGGACTCACTTCTACGGCTGCTGCTGCTGCTGCTGCAAACGATGAAGCACTCGAGCGGTTGTGCTTTGATTTATGCTCGATGCTGGGGCCACGAATGTTTGCTCTACATACATACAGACATGCATGAAATGCGCATAGGTTTATCGGATAGGATGATGACTGAGCTAGCTTTAATCTCTCTGGAAAGAAGTGGTGGAAATATTGAAAGCTTCTATCGCTGATCATGACCTTAGGACTATGTCCTTGCCTCCGCTGTTGGTCGCATCAATTTGTGGCTTCTGCATAGAGGCGAGCAGACGAGCAGCAGTTGAAGTGATACTTGACATTCCTTTGACATTCAGGTTCGCATTTTCTTTTCCTGCTCCGCACCCTGCTCTGATGCATAATGATATCTGCACTAACGATGCACTCGAGGCTCTCTTGGCACATGGACGAAGAGCCGTGGTGATTATCAGTCTAAAGACATAGCCACAGCTTTGCACACTGACTGACCCTGCACCACCAGCAAATGATGATGATGATGATGATGTTGATGCTGATATCTAACCCATGGGTTCGCCACGATAATGATGATTACGATTTTGGAGAGCCTACACACTTGAACTTCTGGCGAGAACTTCTACCAGATATCACATCACCAAGTTGGCAACTACAGGACTGCGGACCATTACAGCGCATCGTCGTCGTGGTCGTCGTCATCGTTCAAACCGTCGACTTCTGAGACGATCCTCGAACCAGGTGCCCAAAAGAGAGGCCACACCGTAATGGGCACATCAGCTTGCCATCGTGTTTTCGGTTTGCTGAAGGAAGCTCCTGGAGCTTTTCTGAGGAGCATCCGTTGCATGCGCAAAACTGTTTGCCACGGTTGCTTCCGGGGGTTTTCCCGGGCCCAAAACCCTTCCACCTTCTAGACACCTGCCCTTTAGATTCCATTTTTATTGCGAAGCACGGACCACCGGAGCCGGAAGGGAAGTGAGCGTACGGCAACCGAAAATTATATCAAAGTGACTTCCGGCAGTGGTTGTTTGCGCCATCCAAAGAGCGAGAGAGAGAGACGGTCGAGCGCAGGTCCTTGTAGCGTGGGGCCTATCCCTGCCACTCTCGCGGCCCCTGTGCCCTCGACGAATAAATGACGAGTACTTTGTGCCATAAAGAGGTCGCAATAAAACTTTATTGCTGCTAGGTTGCTTCGCTATGCCTTTTTTGGGGTGTGCGAAACCATCATCATCATCCTCATCGTGAGCATGTGGAAGAGTGGAACGTGTATTGTCTAAAGACAGAACGAGAAGGCTGTTCGAATGCTCCATGTGAGTGAAGTGGCAGCGGCATCCTGTTCCTGGTCTGGCATCGCTTCGAGCCGCCGCACTAATTAAATAAACTCCTTTGATTCATTTAAAATGATATGATGGATGTTGCTCCGTAATTAATTAGAGTTTTTATTGACCACATCCATCACCCTCATCAGTGGCAGTGATGGGACGGTGCCAAAAAGGAGGTGGCTGTTACCGTCTGTGCTGTTCCGTTCCTAGACGCAAGCCATTCGGGGGCTAATTCATCGAGAGTTCGACTTGCTGAATGGTTCAACATAGTAATGAAGGTGGAACGTTCTGTGAGATGTGTATGAGTTAATGAATTGGTTCTGTTAGAGTTGGAGTGTACTTAGACTGTGATCGAGAGGATCATAGCCTGATAGTTTAGTATTACGCCATCCTGATGTCTAGACTAGGAGATACAATTGAAGATGAAGTGTTGAGTTGAGTTGAGTGGAACAGAAAATTCATTTTATGTGACGCGCTTTCAATTAGTTTGTAATTGATGCGTGTAACAGTAAATGCCGAAGTTCTTTAGTCGAATAGTGTCTTGCCTTTCCTCGAATTCGAAAGGAATTCAACATCCCAATTGGGCAAGGGATATCTCCTAATTCTGACGACGAAGTTCGGCTTAACGTACACAACAAACCATGACCAAAACGGCAGAAGTCGTGGCTCCTTTCATTCAAATACACCTTCCGACCAATCCCTTTCTGAGCTCAGTTCTGCTCAGTGCCAAAACCGGGCACTAAGTGAGGTTCCGGACCGCACGGAACCATCGAACCGGTACAAATCACGTAAACCACGGGTGAACACAAAAATCCTCTCTCAAATGTCCATTAATCATTCCCGCACTCACGGACACCCGGAACATGGCGTGTCCCGGTCTCCGGACCGAGGACCGAGGGTTGTCGACACCCCATGTCTGTCTCCAGGTATCTGCACTTCCGATCTTGCGGCACGAACAACTCGCCACACACGCCACGCAGCCCAGCATTTGGTGACATGCAACCCATCCCTAGGTACATCTCCTTTCACCCCACCCGGCACACTCCAAGAGTGATTCTCGAGAAGTCGCCGAGTGACTTGACACTCGCTGGTCGTGCAGGGGATTTGATCGAATCGGATTCCTTCATCGGCATCGAGGTATTAGATCGATTTCATTAAGCATTCGGAAGGCATGTGGTGGCAGGAACGAACACCGGGAATGTCGTGGTCATACCCCTTAATGGTACCGGCATCGCGTCATCACCGCCCGGGCTATGGTAAACCGCCAGATACGACAATCCGTCATCGAGCCATCATCGAAAATGTTTGTTTAATTTACATTACGCCTCGGAGTGCTACTGCGGATACCGTTTGGTGGTCGCAGTCCATTGATCGGTCATAGTTTACTTACCAGCTATTGACAGATATGGCTGACTTGGAACTTCAATTGGTATTGAAATGTGCAGTAGTGTGCTCTATGCCTTTATAGAGGTTAATGCATTCAATATTTTCTTCTCTTCTTCTGCACCGAGCGCAAAATTTTAAAGTTTCCTTGTACACTCTGTTTTGGCCTCAACTATCTAACTACCACCTGAAAGCAACTCATCCAGTACCAAAAGATGGACAAGTAGCGCCTTCACTAGCGGCATCTATTTCGCGCTCCATAAACGCGTCAACATTGACGCGATCTAATGCTTCCATAAACATCAATTCGCCCTGGCAGCCGAACTCAATATAGCCCTCCCCGGAGCCCGGGAGAAGTTCGACGAAAGAGCGCGAAAAACTGGAAGCTAGTTCGAGTTTTTGCCACGAGCGTACCCGACGATGACGATGATCGCAAATCTTTCATGACGAGCAGACCATTCCTTTCCACCACCCCCCCGCCTGCAACGAAGGTCGTCAAAAACCATCAAAACAGAACGCGCCGCAAGTAGCGAGGCAGCATCGAAGCATCGAAATCAAATATTTTGCCGGAGTTATGTTTATTTACATTCCAACCTGCGGCACTGCGGCTAAAATAATGCGCGAACAACCGGGCATGACCGCATCGTACTCGCCCGCCCGCTCGCTCGCTCGAGAGTCTAGCTAGATGCCAGCAAATGGAAACGCAGGCGTACGATCGAGCTCCACTCGGTGCCACGGACTACCGACCGATTGAGACTTTCCGCGCGTCCCAAAAACCAGGCCGATGACGGCGATACTGGCGTAGGTTGCGGACGGGGATGTATATTTTCGGAATCACGTCAGACATGAGATTCCGGTGAGTCGAAGCGAAATATGAGCCAAAATCAATAGTCAACACGCGAGTGGTGGTGGTGGTGGTGGCGGTGGTGGTACGCGAGATTCCATCTCGGCCGCCAATCATCATCCAACCGAGCCAACCGAGATGGATGGATGATGCATGATGATGGGTGGCGGTGGAAGCTGGAAATAGGAAAACACAGATGTTCCTCTGCTTCCGATGGCCAGGAATTACAATAAGCCATGGGGCTCTGTCCATCGCCTGCTGACGCTGACGATGCTAGCTGCACGCCTCCAAAGCTGAAGCTGAAGAAGCGCGGAACCAACGTCGTCGTCGTCGTCGTCGTCGTCGTTTGCTGGGACGTGCTCTGCAGAATGCCGGTTTGTTCCGCTTTGTGCGCTGAAGTGTGTAGCCGTGGAACTGACGCGCTTCTTTCGCGATAATCGGATGAGTTAATATCCGAATATTCGTAAGACGTTTCCATCGGCCTGTGTGAGCGGATGTCTGCAGCCCAAAAAGGCGAAAACGATTCCACCGTTTATCGCCGATGGCGGAGTGGAAGAGAGACACCGGGAACGGATCAGGCATTCAGTGGTGCCGTCAGCTGCCATCAAGGCGAGATGGCGTAGGAGTAGGCATTTTGCTTCGCTCGCTCCAATGCTCCCAACAATGGAGCCTAGGCGGATTCACTTCCGGTTCGGATTCTCCCAGATCTGGCGCGCCTGCTGGAGGATTAGTGTTTCCGTTTTCGTTCGCATTACGATCATCTCGCGCGCGCGCGCGTGCTCCTTACGCTACGATAGCGCAAGAAGCTGTTAATCATTTTAGCGCCTCATGAGCCCCTTCTTACTTAACACGCTTCGCGATGCACAATGCTCGAGGATTCTCTCTTCTGCGAATAGCTGCAAAATAGGATTTGAGGGATTAAGTGTAACAGACGCGGTGAAAACTATCGCAGTCCTGTAGTTGGAGTTGCTAAACGCTCACTAGTATTCCTGTCACCGTTCGTGATGATGTAAGAATAATT
This sequence comes from Anopheles aquasalis, assembly GCF_943734665.1. NCBI lineage: Eukaryota > Metazoa > Arthropoda > Insecta > Diptera > Culicidae > Anopheles > Anopheles aquasalis. The sequence goes on from NC_064877.1 coordinate 57,952,087, forward strand.
TGCTCAGTGCTGCATTCTGCTGCACACGCCATCGAGCACGTACACTGCTGGAAAGGTTTATGTCATTTCATTATTAGATGCAAGAATGTTGCGATTTTGCTTTGAACAAAAGGACACACCGGGAGAAACGGATTTATAACCCGAGAAAAGCCCGGGCTGGCAGGTCCAGGAGTAGAAACCGTCATTAGCACGCATGGCGTGCAGCTGTACTGCCCCTCAGGCCCCGCGAAGAGACCGTCTGATGGCTATAGCATGCACAAATGTTTCCTTTCGTGCACATTAAAAATAGCCTCCGCTCCTCACCTGGAGTCCTTTCTGAGGGTAAAAGTTTCGTTCACCAGTGAACACCAACGAACAACACTTTAGGTCTCGCAAACGGTCTCTGCTGCCTTGCCTTGTTGCATACTACGGTCAGATGGTGGGGTGCATGCTTTTTTTTTAATTAATCAATAGCCCTACCTCCTCCCTCTTTAACACGGCAATCTGAAACCCCCGTTCGCTTCCTTCTTGAGTATAAAAATGCTTACAATGGTGGGGGGTTGCATAGTGCTATTGCCTAGTTGACAAGGAGAGTACACAGAGAAGCGCTTGTGTGGCGATCGAAGCCCTGCTCCAACTCCTACAGCACATGATAATGTGTTCGGCCGTTAATTATGGCGATACGGTCGGTCGGATGGTCGGTTGGTTGGTTGAACTAGGTGCCACAATGCCCCCTAGTAAAACGCCAGAAGACATGCTACATGACACATCAACAAACGAGAAGAGAGAGACAGAGAGAGGAACAAGGACCTAGGTGCGCAAGGACTGCATGGAGGGGAAGGACTGACATTTAATTTCTCGCCACAGCAGCAGCAGCAGCAGCAAAAGTAGCGGCCCCGTTTCTGAAGCATGACGATGGTGCTCCTCACACCCTCATACCTAATCCTCTTCGCTTTCCATCCGGCTTAAGGTGTGGCCAGAACCTCCTTTGCTCCTTCCTCGACGCTGTAATGCATGACACAAACCGTAGCCTCCCACCGTGTACGGGTGTTTGATGAGCTAGATTTCATGTTCCGGCGGAACATATCGGATAGGTTCTACACCTTTTTATGCTTCTACGACACGTGTGCGAAGGGGAAGCTGGGGATCATTATCCTCGTGTTAATGTTTATTTCGGTTATTAGTGAGGAGGAGAGAGAGACAGAGAGAGTACTTTTATTGCATGGGCGTAGGCACGTGAACCGGACATAATCGGCATCAATTGATTGTGGTGAAGCAGGAATGTAAAGCCTCCCTCGACGAATTATCTGGCAGACAAGCGCACTGACCATCACGTCAGCAGCAGGATTTATCTCAAACGATTCCTGATATGCGCTTGTAAATACAAAGTCTTCGATTACCTCCGAATACCTTACCTTCGATTGAACTTTGTTCCGATCTACCATGTAGCACCCAGAGCCCCCTGGTATTAACTTTATTATCCTTCACGAGCAAGCTCACGCGCGCACTCAATAATACCGGGGGCATTCGGTCATATAAATTTCCTCACATTCCGAATCCGCTACCTACGTCACGGTTTTGTGACGAGTTTATGGTTGACGTGGTGGCCATCAAAACAGAAGTATGAACATTTGGGCTCCCATATGAGTACTACAGAGAGGCAACCTTTTTGGAGCGCTTTTTATGAATCACTCAACGATCAAAACCAGTGGCGTCGAATGGCGGTCATCATGATTCAGCTGAGAGCTTCTACAGACATCTCAGCACTTTGTACGGAGGGTTTAGCCACTTGACGGACTCATTTCCGGCTTCTTGATTCCTGTAAGGATACAGCATTCGTGGATTGAGTGTTTTGGATCATCTGCAAGGCATCAAAACGATCAATCGGACCACATGGGGCCCACCAATACACCTCGATTGTCTGTCAATTCCAGATAAATCCATTTGCTCATCGGAATCACCAACCGCCCATCGCATCGTTGCTGTACTTCCGTGCTTATCGATATGCAAGACACCGTCTTCGACTTCGACGAAATTCGTCTGCCGCGGCACGGTTCAATCAGTTATCGGAATCTTTATTGTATTTTAAACTGGTGACACCCGCGGGCAGATGTTGAACGTTGGCACTATGTAAATCGCGCACCGCCGTCATGTCCGGTACGTGACATTTGTGACCGACGCCGTAGCGCCGAGTGGTTCTGAGATGCTTCCGTGTAGCTCATTGTTTTAGCAGATATTCCTGCATTCCCGGGGTATTGGTTGACCTCTTCTTCGTCTGCTTCTTCTTCTTGGCCAAGGTATCAACATCGGTATCTTCACAGCGGCCCTGGATCGTCGTGATTTATCTCGGAACCGAGTGTTGCGCGCATTCCAGCACTTCCACGGGTGCCGATTCCGAATCGATCCCGGCCCGTGCTGGTGTAATTGAATAAACATGAATAATCACATCCCATCATGTAACATTAGCACAGCATCTGCGTGTACCGGGCGCTGCCCACGGAATCTTCCCCGGGAGCCCACCGACGGAGACAAAAGGTGAAATCGTTTCCGATCGTCCCCATCTGAGCCTCTGGGGTCTGATGAGGAGGCCGAGGAGAAGGTGCCAGTTGTCCCGGGGTGTGCGCGCAACATGTGGATCCTTACTGCGCGTAGGAAGGGCGCGAGGGGTTTTTGCTTTGTTGTTGCTGTGTCCCCTTTGTGTGGTGCTTCGTTGGCCGCGTGTTTCACGTTCGCTTCACGAGTGATTTTGACAGCGGAACACGGACACGGCCGTCCGACTCCTGAACCTACGAAGCTCCAAGGTGCTCCATCACCAGAGTCATCACGGGAAGAAGCAGCAGCCGCCTGTTGTTGGTGGTAACCTGTTGGTGCTGCTGCTGCTGCTGCTGCTACCAAACACAACTGACCAATCGTCGTCGTCGCGCCGTCGTGGTCGTCGGAATGGAACGCTCCCGATGTATCCGTCACGTACACGGTGTACACGGTAATTTATTAGCTTTTGCACGACGCTGCGCTCGCTCGCTTGCGTAGCTGACTGGTTGCCTTTCCTCGCCAAATCCTGAAAGGCACGACACCACACGGGGAGAGCTACAGCGCTACAACGTCGAAAACGGGACCGTTTGTCTTTCGCGACTCCTGGCACGGTGGGCTTTTCGGGGGTGACCTCGGAGGGGTTCGAGGTTGCTGCTACTCTTCGACTTCCACTTCGACGGCGAGCTATTGTGGTAAAGTGAAATTATGAGCGCGTAAAGCCCAGTGACTTACAGGTTCGCTCGGTTTCGCAATTTAATGCCAATACATGACGCTCCGGGGCCACGCACAGCCCCGGTCACGCAGCGTGTAGAGCGCGTCAAGTAATGTGCGGTCTTTAATGGAATGCAATTTATGTACTCTGTGGAACTTGGAGGACATGACACCAGGTCTCTCGCATTGGCGGCATCTATTCTTTGTCGCAGCAGCAGCAGCAGCAGCAGCAGCAGGATGATTAATCGTATCGACGGTGCATCCCGGTAAAGAACTGGGTTCCGACGCAGCGTTTAAGTTGTTAAAAATCTCGCGATAAATCTAATAATCACACGGTACTGGAGCGCATAAAGGTACACAATGCACATACAGGGGGAGCGGTATGCAACGCTCCTGACGAGCATGAGGCACGAGCACACAATAGATTCAATTATTGCAATAGAATATGCACAAACAACAACAAACGGCCGGCCAGCCGTGTGCCGACAGAGCAAACAAATTGAACTACATTGAATCAGTCACATCGCGGCTCCTACTGCTGCTGCTGCTGCTGGCGGTACTACTGATGCTGCATCGTGCGCTCCAGATGTGCACGAAGGACAACGGAGCATCGCTATCTGCCGGAATGTCTCGTCGGAGGAACGTGATTGCTCGGTCGTCGAAAGTGGCTAAACGAGCAATAATCCAATTCTGTTCTCCGTGGCCCTCGCTGTTCATGTCGTCGTCGCGCGGCGCGAATAAACATCACGTCAATCTACAAAAAAGCCGATCCCGATGGCCATGATGATCCGGGCCATAGGGGGGGGGGGGGGGGGGGGGGCGCGCGCGCACATGCTTTGAGTTGTCCGAATGTGGCGTTAGCCTTTTTTGCGCGGTGAAGATGCGGAGCGGCCCAGTGACTGGTGTGCCAGATGGACCCCTGGAAGAGTCGAGCTCTCCCAAAAAAAAAAAAAAAGAAGCGGAGGGGCCATGGCAGTAAATTGAAGTCACGAACTCGAGCGCGCACTCAAAACTCGTCAACTCGGAACGAAAAGTGATGTCGGTTCGGTGCAAGCATATGATGCACCATCATATCCCCCGGGGGACTGGTTTCAATTAGAGAAAGACGATCCACAACGATTTGCGCCGGGACCGTGGCCGATGGATTCGGAATTGAAACTGAATCAATTGTAGCATGTCTGCTAAACAGATGAAAGTCTGCTAAGCAGATGTGATGCGACGCAAACATCTGATGCGCAGATGTCACATGCATCACGGGCGTTAGGGCGTCGTTAGCTAGGGAGGTAAAGGCGTAACCCATAGGCGAAGAATGGGTAAACCCCGAACTCAGGCGATTGTTGCCAACCGGGCCGGACCGCCCAAGGTAAACATAAACATGCGACGCGCCACCCCGGTGATTGCGGAAAAGGTTCTACCGCCTAAGAACGAGGCCATGCGGAAGAGAAAGCTACGGCCGAAACGCGGTCTGCAGCGTAGATGTTTGTAGCGCTTGCAGATGTTTTGTAAATCGGAACTCTTCCTATCCGACAAACGTATCGGATAAGGCAGTATAAATAAAGATGACTTCCGAGTAGAGAAGTCAGACAGAAGTCAGTACTCAACCGAACATCATCGTGTCACTTACTTCTTGTCTCCTATGAAGCATTGGTGTCCCCCTACCCTGGTAAGGCCCAATGACTTCCAACGTTCTCCACTGAGTAGGTGAATCACTCACGGGTGATTCACCACGGTTGTCCGGTCAACCTCGAGTCCACTTAGTTAACAACATTGGCTGTCCGCCACGACGGACACCCCGAAACTGCAATCGGCGTACAAACGCGGGTGTTCTAACCAAGCGATGCAAGGTTCCCGCGAGTGTAAAGTTACGCCCATCACATGGCGACCGTGACTTGTTGGTAAAACAGCCAAAAAAGTGTAAAACAATAGTGAACGGAAAGTGATCAAAGTGCTGATCAAAGTATCGATCAGAACATAAGTGATCGCAGTGATTGTGTGCACGGGAAAAAAGTGCTGACGGTTAACAACAAACATTTTAGCGATGGGAAAAGGCGGCTCGAAGCCGGAGGCAAGTGCGAGTGGTACCAGTGACCTGGTTATAATTCAAAACCAAGAGGTACACACCGAGCACCACGTGAGCCAAGATTTCAAACTAACGTGCATAATGGTGTTGCTGACGGTGCTTATAGTGGAAAAACTTATTAGGGCAGTGTTCTCGATAATGAAGAAACAGGCCAAAAAGGCGGCCATCAAAGTGTTTGAACTTCCAAAGTAAGATAACAATAATAAAAGTGACACACAACCAAACGGAAAAAGTGGGTAAAAAGTGAAGTACCAGAGAAAAAACAACACGTGAAAAGTGCTATAGAAAGAAAGCTGGAAGTGCGTTGAGGATGCTACGAGGAACCGAGTTACGAGCCACACCCCGCCATCAGCAGCGACGAGAGCGACGACAGCGAAGGAAGAAGCAGCGGCAGGATAAGCGGCGAATTCCGGTGGCAGCTACGGGCAAAACTCGACAAAACATCGACGGCGGTAAGGAAAGCCTATGCGGGCAAAGAGAAAGCGAACAAGTTATACGCGATTAAGAACCTAGAACAACGTATAATGTATGCGAAATGGATGAGCGACGTGCTCATAGCAGATAAAGCGATCGACATTATAGCGAGACAATGTGCCATACGGGCGAGAAACATCAAACAAGTGCTGTGCACAGAGGCACGGGCTAAATAGATGGAGAATCTTTCCTCCAAATTGCTACAAATCCGTAATGATTTTTTAAAAAACACGAGAAAAAAATACAAGAAAGAATTCCTCGTAAATAAGCAGAAAGAAAGCAGGGCTATTTATGAAGCGATCCTCTTTCTGGCAGAGGATCTTGACGAGAGACTGCAAAGGGTCATTTTGAGATCGACCCGCAGCACCCTGGCCGAAATTTTGGACTTCATAGACAATAGGCTGGAGGGTAAAGAACCCATTTCTTTTAGGGGAGTCGGGTTCGCAGTTTTAGCGGCCGTAAAATTGGTAAGCATAGCCAAAAGCGCCAAAATGACGACGCAGCTTGAAATCGTCAAGGCGGTGTCTTCGCTCGTGCCGAGATATGACGGCAACGAGAAGCAACTTGAGGCGATTTGCAATGCCCTAGACATATTGGAAACGCTCACAACAGATACCACTAACCAGACAGCCATTAAAGCAATTCTTACGAAACTAGAGGGAAAGGCGCAAGCGGTGGTGGGCAAAACACCCAAAACCATCGCGGAGATCCGGAAATGCCTCAAGGACAGGTGCCGCAAAAAGAGGACGCCGGAAACTCTCTATGCGCAAATTTTCAGCACGAAGCAAACAGGGACACTAGAGGACTTCGGAGTCGAGATTGAAACACTCACGAGGGACCTCAAAGAAGCATACATAGAGGAAGGGCTTAAAGAAGCCAAAGCTGATGAAAAAGCCACAAAGACAGGGCTCAGGGCACTGGCGGAAGGAATAGCGGATAACAATTCGAAAATTATTATCCAATCAAGCAAATTCGCCACCATCCCGCTAGCAATCGAGGAGTTGCAAGAAATAGAAGCAACAAGGACAAAGAGCACTGTGGTTTTGGCAGCAAGAGGAGAAGCCAGCGGCTACAAGCCTAAGTCATGGCAAAAGCAGAACCACCAACAAAAGAAGTGGCAGCAGCAAAACTATCAGGGAAACAATTACAAAGGGAGCAACAAATACCAGAAGCAATGGTCGGGACCAAAGTACGATAATAACTACCCCCAACAGCAAAAAACCAACAGCTACAAGAAACAAAATAACTACCAGAACAAAGGCTCCGGTAAGGTTTACCTGGCCGGGGAAAGCCAGAGCAATGAACAGCAATGCGACAATAACCAACCTTTTTTAGGCGACGGGCAACCCCAGAGTTGCCAATATTATCCGTAAACATTTCGGCGGTTAATTACGTCAGGATCCGTACAAACATGACGGATGATGGATTCACTACCTTAATCCTGGACACAGGGGCGGATGTATCACTGTTCAAACTCAACAAAGCAAGAGCAAACCAAAAAACTTGCACCACGGATGTTATTAACCTTACGGGGATTTCTAACAACTCAATCACCACAATAGGAACAACAGTAGGCACGTTGCAATTCGAGGGTTGCAACGTACAACACACCTTCCACATCATACCAGCATCGGTTGAAATTAATGCCGATGGCATATTGGGACGAGATTTTTTTACGGAACATCGATGCCTAATCGATTACGAGCATTGGCTACTTTACTTTTCTTTCGAAGGGCACTCAATCGCACACCCCATTGAAGATAACGGGGGCGGAACCTTTATGGTGCCAATGAGGAGTGAGGTGATCAGGAAAATAAGCTCGTTACACATTAAGGAAGATTCTGTTGTGTTAGCACAACAAATAGAACCAGGAGTGTTCTGCGGCAACACTATCGTGGCCAAAGACAACGCTATGGTTAAATTCATTAATACAACCGACAGAAATGTCATCATCCAAAACAACAAATTTCAGCCTACATTTGAACCACTGGCCAATTTTCAGGCTCTTGGAACAACAGCGTCCCAAAAGCACCAAAACAGCGAAAGGGTAAACAGCATTTTGGAAAGCATTGAAATCGAAGCAATACCACAATATGCTCGAAACGACTTAAAACGGGTCATTTGCAAATACGCAGACACGTTCTGCACTGAAAACGATCAGGTAACAACCAATAATTTCTACGAACAGAAAATTTCAGTAACAGATAACATCCCCTCATACATCCCCAACTACAAACAGATACACTCACAAACAGAAGAAATGAATACACAGGTGAACAAGATGTTGAAAGACAAAATCGTAGAGCATTCCATTTCTGCCTACAACTCACCAATCCTCTTGGTGCCGAAAAAAGCACAAAACGGTGAGAAGAAATGGAGATTAGTGGTGGATTTTAGGCAAATAAACAAAAAAATTTTGCCGGATAAATTCCCTCTACCGAGAATAGATACAATTCTGGATCAACTAGGAAGAGCAAAGTACTTTAGCACGCTCGACCTCATGTCAGGGTTCCATCAAATACCATTGCAAAAAGATTCGAGAAAGTATACTGCTTTCTCCACACCAACGGGACATTATCAATTTACAAGAATGCCCTTTGGGTTGAACATAAGTCCTAATAGTTTTCAACGAATGATGGCTATAGCCATGGCAGGCTTAACGCCAGAGCTAGCATTCGTATACATTGATGATATAATCGTCACAGGGTGCAGTGCACGGCATCATATTGACAATCTAGATAAGGTTTTTGAAAGGTTGAGAAAGTATAATCTTAAACTTAATCCTAAGAAATGTAAATTTTTTAAAACAGAAGTAACATACTTAGGACATAAAATAACAGATAAGGGAATCTTCCCAGACGATTCTAAGTTCGACACAATTAGGAATTACCCAATACCTACCAGCTCAGATGAGGTCAGACGCTTTGTTGCATTTTGCAACTATTACAGGAAATTTGTGGAAAATTTTGCCAAAAAGGCCAAACCGCTAAACAGTTTACTGAAAAAGGGCGCTAAATTTGTTTGGACAGTCGAATGCCAACACGCGTTCGACACACTGAAAAAGAATCTAATAGCCCCGGAAATTCTCAAATATCCGGATTTCAGTAAACAATTTATTGTAACCACTGACGCTTCTGATAGCGCATGCGGTGCGGTTCTATCCCAAATTTTCGAGAATGGTGACCACCCCATTGCATATGCAAGCAAGAGTTTCACGCCAGGGGAGAAAAACAAACCGATTATAGAAAAAGAGCTGACAGCCATACATTGGGCAATCAATTATTTTAGGTCATACCTGTACGGTAGAAAATTTAAAATTAGGACTGATCATAGGCCTTTAGTTTACCTGTTCGGCATGAAAAACCCGACATCTAAACTAACTAGGATGAGATTAGATTTAGAGGAATTCGATTTTGAAATCGAATTTGTAGCAGGTAAAAGTAACGTGGTAGCGGATGCTCTGTCCAGAATCGTTCCCAATTCGGACCAGCTAAAAGCATCCACACCCACCAGTAGCGATAAAATTGAGATTAAGAACGCTATTTTAAAAATTACTACTAGGGCCATGGCTAAGCAAAAAGTACAAGTACAGGAACCAAAAAGAGCAGAGCAAGGGGTTGATCACCCTACAATGTGGGAGACGGACAGGCCTTCCGAGGTGTCCAAATTGCTCAAACTCAGAACCGGTGAGTTAAAAGGAAAAATAGAGCTCGTGGTGAGAAACCACAATGAAAACAAAGCGCTTGGGTCTGTTGGCGTACCCATATATAAATCTGCACTAAGAAATGGAAGTCAAGCACTAGAGTTTGCTCTTCTAGAAGTGCGTAAGATTGCCAAAAGGCATAATAGAGATAAAGTTGCAATTGCGAAGGGAGATGCATTGTTCAACCACTACTCTGTAGAAACAATTAAGGAGATAGCCAACAAAACGATCTCCAACTTCCAAATTGTCCTGTTCACTCCAACTAGATGGATCACAGACAAGGAAGAAAGGCTAAGAATAATCAGGGATTATCACATGACCCCTTCGGGAGGACATGTAGGCCAGTACCGTTTGTATATGAAGTTAAGAGAAAAGTACAAATGGAGGAATATGAAGGAGGAAATAAGAGATTTCATTAACAAATGTGAGGCATGCTTAGTTAACAAAGTGCGCAAACACACGAAAGAGGAACAAGTTGTGACGACAACTCCCTCAAAACCGTTTGATGTTATCTCGATAGACACAGTGGGACCGTTACCAAAAACAAATAACAACAACAGATACGCGCTAACAATTCAGTGCGACCTTACAAAATACATTGTCATCATACCAATGCAGAACAAAGAAGCAAATACAATAGCAAGATCGCTAGTGCAAAATTTCATATGCACTTTCGGAAACTTTTTGGAGATGAAAACTGACCAAGGTCTAGAATATAACAACGAAATTTTGGCAAAAGTTTCAGAAATTTTGAATATAAAACAAACATTCGCAACAGCCTACCATCCACAAACAATAGGAGCATTAGAGAGAAATCATAGATGTTTAAACGAGTATCTAAGGGCATTTTCTAATGAGCATCACACCGACTGGGATGACTGGATAAAATACTACGAATTCGTTTATAACACTACAGAACACACAGATACAAAATTAACACCATTTGAATTAGTTTTTGGTAGAACTGCGAACCTACCACAGGATTTAATTAGACACAAACCAGAACCGGTCTACAATCTAGATCAATATCACGCGGAAATGCGATACAAGCTTCAAAAATCAAACGAGGTAGCGAGGAAGCACCTCATCAAAACAAAACAAAACAGGCAAATAGACTCAAATAAAAACACGAACCCCATCCAAGTAAAACTAGGAGACCATGTTTATATCACGAACGAAAACAGGAAGAAATTAGATCCCATTTATGTAGGACCGTTTGTAATAATTGAAATTGACAACACAAACTGCAAGATACGACACATAGCATCAGGAAAAGAGTCTGTAGTACACAAAAACAGACTGATCAAAGCTAGGCTAGAATAACGCACAAATGAGCTCAAAAGCACCCATTTTTGCATTATTCTTTCTAAAGGGGGGAGGTGTAGCATGTCTGCTAAACAGATGAAAGTCTGCTAAGCAGATGTGATGCGACGCAAACATCTGATGCGCAGATGTCACATGCATCACGGGCGTTAGGGCGTCGTTAGCTAGGGAGGTAAAGGCGTAACCCATAGGCGAAGAATGGGTAAACCCCGAACTCAGGCGATTGTTGCCAACCGGGCCGGACCGCCCAAGGTAAACATAAACATGCGACGCGCCACCCCGGTGATTGCGGAAAAGGTTCTACCGCCTAAGAACGAGGCCATGCGGAAGAGAAAGCTACGGCCGAAACGCGGTCTGCAGCGTAGATGTTTGTAGCGCTTGCAGATGTTTTGTAAATCGGAACTCTTCCTATCCGACAAACGTATCGGATAAGGCAGTATAAATAAAGATGACTTCCGAGTAGAGAAGTCAGACAGAAGTCAGTACTCAACCGAACATCATCGTGTCACTTACTTCTTGTCTCCTATGAAGCATTGGTGTCCCCCTACCCTGGTAAGGCCCAATGACTTCCAACGTTCTCCACTGAGTAGGTGAATCACTCACGGGTGATTCACCACGGTTGTCCGGTCAACCTCGAGTCCACTTAGTTAACAACATTGGCTGTCCGCCACGACGGACACCCCGAAACTGCAATCGGCGTACAAACGCGGGTGTTCTAACCAAGCGATGCAAGGTTCCCGCGAGTGTAAAGTTACGCCCATCACACAATCATCGAGGTAGAGAAGGCATTCTGCAAAGAACTGCACACTCTCTGCAAGTCGGATGTGCGTGCGCTTTGTGCTGCTTATCCTCTCCGCACAATACGCATCATCAATCCATCATCGGCATCGCAGCGCTGTGGATCGCTTGTTGCTTTGAAGTATAGGCTGGCTTGCGCCATCTTGGGGCTCGAGGTTTTTCGCACTTCAATGATGCTCTGCGACCCAGAGGACGCAGGAAGGGTTGAGATGGATTTAATTAAAATTTATGATATCATTTACTCCCCATAATTAAAACGCATACAACGCAGAGAGACTAGTGTCAGTCTCGTGTTGGGGTCTCGTGTAACATCTTTTGCGCCATACGCAGCCCGATGGTGTACGCGGTTGTGCCAGTGGATGATGATTACCATCCAGACCTGGTCGATGGGCGTTTTTGTGGTGAGAAACTGTGATTACTAGCGAGACAGCATGAGCAGCATGAGTAGCAACTATTGTTGACCCAACCTTGGCCTTGGTCTCGTACGGCGTACGGAGCAGCCTGGAATTGGATCCTGGCACAGGTTCTCTGTGTTTTTACCTTGCAATAAGCATTGGCCCATTCTGCATCTGTTCTGCAATTGCTGTAAATACAATCCAACCTCACTCCCAATGACTTCATGTCTTGTGCTGCAATGTTTATCGTTCCCTAATGGTGTTCTCTCTATCTACTCTTTCCACTTTTCCATTTTACAGTAACGATCTGACGTCGCTCTGATAGGACCAGCTCAGGATACACCGTGGACATCCTCAACGAACTCGGCACAGCATTAAGCACCCCAGAAAGTGCGTATCCCATCTCTGTGTCTCTGCGTCTCTGTGTGTATGGTAATGGTGCGTGCTGACGAGATGGTATCCCGCTCGATTTGGCCAGCAAAGTGTTAAAGTGGGGTGCAGCATCCGAGGAGGAGAGAAGAGTGCGCATCAGAGAAAGGACTTTGACGCAAATTGCACCAGGAGCAGCAGTAGCAGCGTCTAGCTGTGTCCATTTTTTGTGACACGAAAACATTTGTGAATGTGAGCATGGCCAGTATGGTACGATCGACGGACGTGCTGGCCAACCACCGGGCACCGGGCACAACGGCCGGATGCCGGATACGATGCCTGCTCGTCGCGCTGCTCACTCTGCAAGTGTTTCTCGGCGTCGAAACGCTCGATCTAGGTGAGTAACCCGGGGAATAACGATTCGAGGGGACGACGATTGATTTGCCATTAGTTGCGCAAATACACGGGACACACAGGCCATGGATTCTTTTTGATGAAATTTACTCCGATCGAACACACACTCTCGCGCTCTGTGAGGATCACCGTGATGTCTGTCATCTGTGCATTCATTAGAGCGGCCAGGTAGTAGTAGCAGTAGGGGGTAATAATCGTTCCCGTTTATCATTGGCTGCGCAGGCCTTGGCCTGGCGTCTATCGGCATCATCGACGATGTGCTTCCGGAGGACGTTTCCCCCATGTTGAGTGGCGGAATCTCATGAAGTGCTCGACGCCGGAGGTGTTTAACGAGTGCGAGAGCGCAAAAAGTGGCCGCCAGACTACGATGCAGTGATCCCGCGCGACGATGTTTTTGAGTTGTTTTTTTTTTCTCTAGCCGGCAAATTCTCCTTCAGAATACGTCGCGTCTAGCGATGGCGCAAGAGCGAATAATAATTTAGTCAAACAACCCTATCCATCAACCAAATGGACATCATCTACAATCCGCTCGCGCGCTCTTCCTAGCGCTGCTGTTTCCACTGCGAGCTAGCCAACATGCTGAACCCGTGGATTGAAATTGATTGCTTGCCATGCACACACCCAGACACAGCGAGAGGAAGAGTTGCGCTAATGAAAAACGCTCCCGATGGCTCAATCATTGTTATCAAATTTGTTTGAAAAACCCTCCATGAACCTCCAGGTTGATGAACATGTTTCATAACGAACCAGTCGGTGATCATCAGGCGTCGACTTCCCTTCTCGAAGCGTCAACCGCCGGCATTTCAATTGATTGCATACTTCCGGTGTGCATCAGAATCTCTCTCTCTCTCTCACTCATTACTAAGTAAGACTACGACTAGGGACACACCGAATTATACCGAAACCGAAACCTCATTTCAAACTTTTCAGCCGGAAACTAGCGGCGAGCTTCGCCTAAATTGCGTTACTAGACCGGGCTTCCGGTGTGGTGTGCTATGTTGATAGCGTCAGCGAAAATGAAGGCTCCCAAAGAGCCTGCAACACCACAGCTACCTGTGTCAGTGTCGTCTGGTGGGTATGTCGCACATACTTTGATGTACGCCGCACAGAATCGGGAGGATGTGCAAGGTTTGGAATGCCATTTTGGCTGAATTCCGGAAGCGATGAATGTGCCACCACTATGTGTATGTGTGCCACTTGCAAGCACACACTCACGCAGAGTTGTGTGGGTAATTAAGGAAGCAAATTTTAAGATCAGGAATTTGTAATTTACCTTCCTCATCGTCGTACCAGTGGTGTGGGTCATTTTCTCTCTTTATCACTCTCTCTATCGTCCAAAACTTTACCAATTCGGCCAACTATTCGCCATTCGACATTCCAGTGGGTCCCGTTTCACTGGAATCGCTATAAGCTAGCTTTTAAAAATGTACTTTAATACTCAGAATAGGACGCGGTTAAACTCTTTTAAATAACGATGCTTCATTTGGTGAGGTTCTCATCATCTAGCAGGCAGCAGTAGATCAGACTCAATCCAACGTGATCAATCATTAGAGCAGCGCGAAAAGTAGCAGCAGCACTAGATTCGATTCTACGAAACCTACAACTGGAACTGGAGTAATCAACGTCCGTTTACTGACGAATTTCGATGGCTCGGTACGAATATCGATTCAAATTCCAGCAAGAAACAGCAGCAGTAGTATCACAGCATTCCGCTATATTATGCGAACTACCGCTTCTATTACCTCGTGCAAAAGGTAAACGAAGAGTTCATTTCGTTCTCCAGCAGGACCGGTGAGAAGAGAGTTCCAAGTAGCAGCAGGAGTAGACTACACTATCTTGCCGTTTGCATATTGCGAAAGCACAAGGTGTACTCTATCCTCTTCTCTCTTCCATGGCGAACGAGCAAGTTTTTCTACCCCAATCATCATACTTTGTGCCCGAAAATGTGTTTCGCCATTTCGGGACGAGACGAGCGACGGTCCGTCCCGGCAAAACCCGCTTCGCTTGGATATTGATTTTATTTATTTACACAAAGTTTTCCGTTTAACTCGCTCCGTTCCTCGGAACCATGCCCGGGATTGGTAAATACCTTTTCCAGGGGCCGAGGGAATCAGATTCGCCCAGCGAGTGAGCCGGCGCAATACCGTTCGGCCGTTCCGTGCCGTTTCGTAATAGTCCTTATCCAGCTTCCCAACTCTAATTGCATCGAGCATCGAGAGTTTCCTCCCCCCCCCGCTGCCAGGAGTGACTGCGACTCCTGCTGTGCTGAACATCTTCATTTAACGACGTCTCTGCTGGCAGAGAGGAGAGAGCAGGACAAGCCCTGGCCTGACATTGCCTGGCTCGTATCGACGCTTTAGGCAGAACTGCGGCAACTCTCTGGGTCGTATCAGGTTATAGAAGAGGAGGCAAAAAGTTATCACTTTTCATTTCGTTGGAAATTTTTGCAATGAATCAGTCGCCCCATTTGCCCCATTTGGTTGTCCGGGCAGTGGTGCAGGCAACTAGTACCGGCATTAGCAGCTTATGATTTTGTGATTCCTGAATCACCCGACCCGACGTTGGGGCGAAAGGGAAAAAGAGGATGCTCCACGGTACTGGGCATAATTTCAATTTCAACACAACATTTGCACCACCGGTGGGGGTGCTCTAAGCTCATCGTAGGAGTCAGAGGGACAGTCAGAGGACAGTAAATTTGTTTCCCTACAGTTACAGTCACAGTGTTGGAGCTTTGGAGAAAGATCATCGGGGCCACCACCATCAAGGAACCAGCTGTTCAGCTGGTGATGAGGTCTGGTCTGACAGGATGGACGATGCACTATTTGTGGTTCGGTAAAATATGCAAATAAAGTTCTCCTTCGTTCCCGCTCCCATGACCATGGAGCTTTACATCCACTTAGTAACTGCATATGCGCGTCTGTGTATGGGAGTCTTATAGGGTGCGAGTTCATTGGAGAGAAACTTTGGAAGCAGTCGGCCTGTCAGGTCATCTCGTCTTGGCCCTGTCCCTGTCCGTCTATTGGTTGTTTGGCGGCAATACTTCCGTTCTGTCAAAGTCGAAAAGCCAATTTTCGGTTCGTTATGCGGGGCTGTGTGGTTTGTACTTCACCATCCTCTTCCAATTTGTGCAAGTTAGTGAACTGGCTGGCAAATTGGTCCTGCTAGGTGAAGTGAGTATGCGATTGCTTTGGCGTGCGCAATTCATTTGAAGAGAATGTCCGTTTGATAAGAAGCTGTGAAGTGCGATGCTCTCGATGTGAAGCAACATAAACACTGCAGCTCATTTCGTGGAAGAAGCCGCATGAACCCGATGCGACGGCACCAGGAACAGGAAAGTTCGATCGCAAAAGTTTGGAAATAATTTTACCGAAAAACCAAACATCTGGAAAAAAAACTTTTCGGACCTTTCGGACCTTCTTAAGGACCCTGCTTGAGGTATGTAGCAGCACGTTCCTTGGCATTAGAGTTTGCAGGCACACCGCAGCAAAACGAATGAATAATTTACAACAGATGCTGCTGAACTTTGGGAAAATTGGTATCCATTTATCATGCTGTACTCGAGCAGCAGCAGCAGCATCGAGCATCGCATCGAAGTTCGAGCAGAGCAGAAGGAGCAGCAGGGAGAGGCTGGCTGGTGCCCTGTAATTTTGCTTTATGGTTCCTAAGTTGCGAAATATTTGCGAGTTAATCATCGTGCTCCAGACCGTTCCGATTGCCCCGTGCCCTTCGATCCGGCGGAATCAAGCTTTGGTTTGAATGTTTTTCTCTCTCTACTGGATAAGGTTTTGTGCAATCGTTGGAATTCAAAGTGGGTTGGGTCAGAGTGTGCGTCCTGCTGAAAGAACCTGCGATCGTTGAGACGGGAAGAGACGGGGAGAGAATGATCCTTCAATTAATGCTGAAAAATGATCAATGAAGCCAATTTACTTCCGAATGAGGCAGATGAAAGTGGCATTAATTTAACGGACCCATCATTTGCGGATTGACCTTGGGAGGATGATGGGGAGGCTAGTAATATCGAGCGCTCGCTTGCTAAACCTTTTTGTCTGCTGCTGCTGTTCGAAGATCATGAGCTATGAGGCATGTCGTTCATGCGGCATGCGAATGCCGTTCTCGGTTGAATGTAATGATGTTGTACGTATTAATGGTTTTGACTCCATGAAATCTGCAAGCAGATCAAAAGGGGTCCAGCGAGTGTAGACAATGGTAGCTATTGCATTTAGTTGATTATCTTTTAATGATTGGGTATCAAGATCGTTTACTGAAATAAAGCTTGGAACACTTAATATTTGGCTGCATTCTTTTGCTCACTGTAGCGCTCCTAGTAGTCGCTTTCCTACTCTCTTGGTGTCTTTAAAGGTCTAAGTCTTTTCTTTTAGTGATAAAAAATTCGTCAAAATCGAACCATACCTTCAAAACTTATCGCCGATGAAACACGAAGGGTGAAAAAAAGTCTGCACAATCTCTATGAAAACTCAAGTTTACTGAAGTAAAAACCCACGTAAAACTGCAATTTGGCAAAAACCAGCAGACAAAGTTGAGTTTAGCAATCGTAGAGGAAGTACGATGTAAGGTTATAGTTCATTTAGGCAGATGAAATTTCCCGTTAATTACTCATTTGGCAAGCGATCTGCAGTTGTCGTTTGAAAACGACGGGTGGTTTTATGACGGTAGGGTCCATGAACGGCCGTTTGTACAAAAAAGAATGCCTGGAAAAGATCGGTTTATCTTTTATTAAGTCTCATAAAGGTCCAGTTAAATATTGGTCCGACTTAGCAAGCTGCCATTCCAGTACAGAGATCATAAATTGGTTTCGAAACAACAGCATTGATTTCATACCAAAAATCTTCAATCCACCAAATTGCCCACCAATTTGCCATGTAAAATGATGTGCAAATGGTGTGAAAAATGGCCAATGAAACTTTTTCCACTACTGTGCAGAACATTATGCGTAGCATAAAACCAAAAGTGCGTAAATTCAGACGCAACGTGGCCCAATAATTTAATCGCTATTTTTACTGGATAGCTAGATAAAATACCTACAAAATGATACCTTTCAAATGTGTCTACCTTATTTCTAGCCTGAGATGTGACCTGTTTTATGCGGCCAAATATTAACTGTTCCAAGCTTTATGTAGCAAGATGATGGGAGAGAAACGAGACATTGAAGTAAAAGCCAGCAATTTGATGTGGTTTACTTGTTGGCGTAGACTTAGAAGCCTTCCAACAACAAACTATTCAGAAATTTAAGGCATGTTTAAAGTTCGAATAAATAGGATCAGACTTATAGGAAACGAAGCACGACGACTGGTAAAGACATGTTTCGATTCGATTGGCTGTAGTAAAGGACTCGAATGGAAAGTTTGTGCCATTAGACAATGGCATTTGTCATTGTAGAATAATTGGTTTAATAATTGATGAGGTTTTTGACAGAATAATATTAAAAAACGCCAAATTTATATATACGAGAATATTTAGCAGCTCATTGTAGCTAAAGACTGACCCCAAACGGCAAAAGAACACTGGCAGGCAGATAATCTACTTGAAACACACGTGGATATCCTCTGAACCATTAAAAGGACGCATCTTACCGAAAAAAGTGAAAACTCTACACCAAAAAAACTGTATAATTAGATTAACTAATCCAAACTCATAATCCAACGTCTACACCTCTTATGCAATGCCCGGAATGAAATTTAAAATATTCGAAGAGTTTGCTGCCGGCCTCCGGTCTCGGCTACGAAATACTCTTTTCTAAAATCCTCGTTGAACGGCCTTTTAG
>NC_064877.1:57973146-57995646 GCF_943734665.1 Anopheles aquasalis
TATACAATGTGATATTGAATATCATATTCCAAAGAGCAAGATAGACCCACGTGTAAATACATGACGTAGTTATAAGCCTGTGTCACACCACAACTGATGCCATAACTCTGAACAACTAGAGCACAATACATGCATCCGGCACAATCTCACACGTTGCATGGCGACGGAAATACGGACCAACCGCGTTGCTTCAATTCAACATAAACCCTCACCCCACTAATCGATTTGCCATCTCCTCCTCTTTGCCTCCTCCTCCTCCTCCAGAACCTTGTCATCGTCTTCTGGCTTTTTAACTTCCAATGGCGACCGATAAATCACGTAATTGACAAATGGCGAATGGCGAAGGAATGGGCCATAAGAATGGGATCAAAACATTACAAACCCTAGAAGAAGGGCCACACAGGTCCGGAAGAAAAATGGCAATAGTACCTCTCTCCGCCGGACGCACCACCCTTCCTGTTCGCGTTCGGGATCCTTCCAGGCAGGTAGTACCACCAGGGTTCGGCAACCTCGCAGAACCCCTTCCTTCGTTCGTTCTTGTGGCTTGAATTATGTCCGATACCGGTCAAGTGTCATCTAATATGAATCATTTATTTCAATTTCCTCGGGATTCCCCGCGTGATGTTTTAACGGTTGCCCATCTTCTTCTTCTGCTTCTTGCTTCCACTTTTCGGCCCTGGCTGGTGTACCGAAGGTGCGGTCAAAGACATAATCAGTAAACGAGGGGGGGGGGGGGCGTCTAGCGAGCCATCGATCCTGGCAACACGGCTGGAATGATGGTTTTTGTGGTTTTCTTTTGAATTTTCTTTTTTCCGATTTCGTGTACAAGTGCGACCCTTCTGGATTCGAACTAGATGTTCCCTTGCAGGTATCGATTACTGTGTTTTGTAGCTCCGGAATTTGTATTTATGTATCCCATATAAAAAAGGGGAAGGTCAGAAGATGCCTTTTTGTAGGACTTCCTGCGCAGAGGGAACTGCTCCCTGGGATCAATATTGATTATTCCTCGGGCATCACGCTATCCCTTTGCGCTTTAAGGCTACCAACCATCATCGAGTCCATCGCCAGGTAAACCCCTTTTTTTATAATCCTTTCGGAGAGTTACACACTTTTGGGGCGATACCTTCTTATCTCTCCATCGAGCGACCGACCGGCCGTCCGGCGACTATCAGCGGTAGTTTGGGTAAAAGCTCTCGCCCAGTTCAGGATAAACAAGACACGGAGCACGAAGCATATTTACAACTAACCTGCTCGAAAAGGGTTGGTGCCACTTGGAATAACTTATGCTGGCTATTTGTGTACTTCACTCCCTTGTCCGCCACTCCCGCCAGCACTTAGCATGATATCACTTTTTGACAAACTCTGAATCAGAAACTGGGAGCCTCAGCTAGAGTGTTGGGCACTGTCCGAAGGGAGGCGGCGGTGTATAGCGTGGCAGCGGCAGCATGATGATGGAAATGCTTTTTACTCATCGATGCGAGAGGAATTTCAATGAGCTAAAGCCCCGGTGGCCGGCCGGTGCGAGGGAATCGGAAAGAGGCAACTGGTTCAATAAAACTGAGCACGTTTATAATATTTTTATAGCATTTCTCAGCTCAGCTTGAACTCAGGGCTTGGTTCTCGACTCGGCAGAAGGAGAGGAACGCTGTTTGATACGTAAAGTTCGTGCCTTTCAGCTCCGGTTGCCCCTTTTGCCTTTGGGTGTTTTTTTCTTTCATTCCAGGGCGCTTTCCAATAATTGGATTTATCAATATCGGAAAAGATTGGAGGATAGATTTTTATCTTTCGCCAATCATCGTTTCGTGGCGTCGAGCGACCGTTATAGCAAGCACCGTAATGTACAGCACTCGCTCTCGCTCTCTCTCTCTCTTTCTCTCACTTCAATCGAATTCGGTCAAATTTCCAGTTGATGTAGCGTTGCACCAAATGGTTCCTATATTTTTGGCTGGTACACTTTGCCACCCCCTAAATGGTGATAAATGTGGTGCGAATATGCACACGCATACACACGGCTACCACATTATTTATGCGGATGTAGTGCGGGTGCAGCATGCGTAATAGTACCGGAGCAGCAGCATTCTATGCTCCCAGGCGTGCAACGAGAGTGTGAACATCGTGACGGTTACGGGTTGCGATCTGTACGCGGTCGCGCACATCACGATAAGGACCGGTTGGCGCACCCTGTAGGCCATCAGGGCGTTTATGTTGTGCCACATTACTTGCCTGCTGCCGATGTTGCTATTGCAGTGCAAATTCGAAAATCGCGCATGCAGCACCAGCACCATCACCAGCGATGCTTTCACGTTGCGCTCCGGTGACATTTGACCTCATTCCGATCGCCGAAAGGTACGCCCTGCACCGTGACCACCACCATGCTCACGTCAGTCAGTTAGTAGTGACCGAGGGTCCCACAGGGCCCGTCAAAGGAGAAAATCAATATTTTATGTCACGAGCCGACCTTTGGTGACTTCCGCCAAACGCGAACCGCACGACAACGACAACGGCGACAACGACGAGAACGTGGACGATTCGCGCGCTGCGGTTCGATCGAATTCGTGTTCAGGTTTTTTGGGTTCAACATTCAGTGAGTTTTGGGCGAGTTGATGTATCTCGAAAGCGAACAAATAGAGAGCGCGCATGTGAGGTGGAGGAAGTTAATTGAAAATTCCCTAGCAACTCCCTGGGAACCTGGAGCGCCCGCACACATACTGGAGTGGCTGGTAAAGTGGCCTCACGATTGCGAGATATTTGCATATTGCTGCAATTGAATCATTAAAACGGTGCAACGGTTGAACTGTGTGACCGGAGTAGTGTGTGACCAGTGTATGTGTGCCCGAGTGCTGCTGCAGTCTTCATGGCTGCAAAAAGGATTTAAATTTTACATTCCGCGCGAGTGTTCGTCGAAAGGTAAATGAAAAAAAGGGATTTCACCCGCTAACAGCCGGTGAAAATCCGCTTTTCTATTAATTTGAATGCATAGAAGCTTCAAGTTTTGTGCACAAAAACTACTGATACTAGTGAGCAGAGCATAGCATAGAAAGCGTAAGCATAGCACCGGTTTTCTGGCTGCAAAATGCCGTAACACGGAGAAGAGTGGAATGATGCTAAAACATGTTGATCACCTGGGGGGGGGGGGGGGGGGGGGGGGTTGGGGGCGCAAAATCATCGCCCCAGCAAAAGCATTTCGGTCAGATGAGGATAATCGAGGTTGAGACCGAGGCCGAGGCCAAGCCTGGCCTGGGCGCTAGGAGAAATATTAAAATTCTTCGGCCAAATTTCTTCCGGCCCCGCGTGCTCGCAAAGAACGCGACCGAAAAACCCACCCAACCGCGGTTCGTGAGGTCCGTTCGCAAAGAAATTCTTATTAAATTTTGTTAGCTAGCAGAGCGCCACCCACCACCCTTCTGGCGCCCCCGTGTAGTGGGTGTAAGAGGTGGCGGTTTGCAAAATAAAAATACCTCACGGTATACCCTCAGGTGGGCAGGAGGAAAAGGGACCTCGTTCCTTTTTTTTTGGGGCCTCAATTTTTCCTTTGCGCTTTTTTTTGCGAAAGTATGTGGAGCAAAGAAGCTCCACAGGAGCATCCAGGTGGGCAGCCGAAATTATACGCGTTCCTGAGCGATGTAATCGGGGATTTTTTTTCTCTGTATGGCCCGGCCGTGATCACGAGGATCACTGATGCTGTGCTGCTGCATGGCTGCCTAAGATATTTCTGGCAACATTCCGGTGAAGTATACGACAGGGCTTTTTGAATTCTTTTTTTTGTTTGCTGCTTTCTTCGGGAAAAGCGTTCATCATGAGGAATGTTTATCGAAGGACAAGGTACAACAAAGTTCCAAAAATATGTGGCCGTGTTTTGTTGCCAGAGGTTGCTGCTTTATATTGTTTTATGATTACTCACAGACAGCACAGCATGTAGGAGTGTATTTATGCAATAAAGATGTGATCGTAAAAAGAAATCCTTCTTTCAGATTACACAACGGCTGCGACCGATTATTGATTAAACTAATGCCAGCAGCATTACGAACCGAGTCAGCAATGTCTAATCTCCTTCACATACCTTTACAATTTTGCAAATGAAGGCCACGCCATGACAATAAACCTATCGCGAGCGGCGAGTAACTCAACAACTTTCGCGAGACGCTCGAGACGGAATGAATTATGGGCTTCTAGAATTCTTCCAAGTTGTTGGTAACTTTTCCGCTTCTTCGCAAACTCTAGACAAACCTCGGCCAGTAACGCGATATACCACCAAACGGGGTGAATACTTTTCGCAAAAGCCATGCCCTGGGCGGCTCATTATTTAGAACCAGCAGCACCGTCGACAGCAACGACAGCGACGAGACATCGTATAAATCCTTGATGTACCTTATACACCCTTCAGGAGCTTACCGTCTTGCGGTGCACCCCGGTTTGGGGTCCGGCCCCTTGCTGCTTAGATTGATTTAGCCTTCATTTAGAACGCCCCCCGGTTTTGTTCACCGGCAAATGTTTTCATGCCACCGGCCTATCGATTGTAATTTGATGGAACCAACCATCAAATGCCCGCCCCGAAGACCTTGTCTCTAACAAACAAGCTGCGTAGATAAATTGCAAACGAAACCGAACCCTTGCGGCAACAAATTCGACAAAAATCAACAAAAACCTCTAAGCTGAACGTCTAAGCTTATCTAGCAGGCAGGGTGGGGCAGAGGGGGCGAGGATTGAATGCAAAACCGGCGAACGGCGACTAACGATAGCGCTTCGGCTGAGCACATAGCCTCCGGGGGTCGGCGGGGAAGGATTACCAGAGCTCGATACGATGACCTTCTATCGTTATCGTCGCTATCCAAGTCAAAAGGGAAGTTTCTCGGTTGTTGGCTCAATTTTTGACTCCCTTCGAACAACGGCAACCAATAATGGGATGCCGTAGCCCTTAAGCGGTTGGGGAATGGGTGTTTGATTTTACAAAAATACTCCCAGAAAAATATTGCCCTATGGTGTTTGTCGGTTCGGAGAATGCGCTGCTGAGTGGATTCGATTAAATTTTAAAATTCATAACCCACCATCGGTGGACAGGATTCAATTTGGATTTTGAATAAATTTCCCACCCCACGTCCCGCTTTTGGAGCAACAAAAATGCAGAGCGTGGCAAGGAGTGAACTGTTCAGGATCATCTAAACGGCCAACCACCATTTTCCGAGAGCGTTTAGAGATCACATTTAGCGCGGAACGAAAATGTATAGCTCCTGGGATGGAGAAAGGGCCGCAGAAGATGAAGTTCACGTAGTGCTTCCTTATTATCATTCTGTAACTCTACTGCTCTCGCGCTTTTATGAAAAATGGGATCCTTGGTCCCGGGAACTTTTCAACGCGCAGCAGCAGCAGCAGCAGCAGCAGGATGATCATAAAAGTGCAGGCTGCTGCACTCCGGTCCTCTTTCGGGGTGCTTCGCGAGAGGCAATAACTCGTGGCGAACCGACTCCTTGCAACTTTCAAATCGTTATCCCTTCTGGACGCAGAGGAAGAAGCGAGCGAGCGTGCGAGGAGTTCCGCTCCGCTGAAAATGAACTTCCATCGCTCGGGACACTGAGAGAGGTCAGACCTGCAACATTGCTTCTTGCAAACCACCATCTCCCCCCTGACCAACACCACAACTTATTGAAGCTTATCCTGGTACCAGAAAGTAGCTTTGGCCCGCTTTTTGGAGGAACTCGCCTTTCCGAGACCTTTCGGGGGAAAAATCACCAAAAGAACCGGTCAGCTAGAAGAAGCAGAAGGAGTTCGAAAGGTTGTGCACTGGATGGTTCTAGGGTCTCTTCCTCGCTCTCTCTGTCGTTGTCGTAGCAGTAGTGGCGCCCAGCATAATTCATGCCCGTCGAGCGAAATAATAATAAATCACGCCGTGATGGTGGCGTTCAATAAAAGATCCGTTCTCCGTTCGCCGTAGTCGCGCAAAAGTGTACCGTGTGTGTTGTGTGATCAGGTCTTAAAGCTGTGGCATGAAACATGGACAGACAGCAGAGTTGGATCGAGCTTATAAGCGAATATTTCTAACCTTCTTCCAGGGCGCTAAAGCGCTCCGAGTTCGTTCGCATCCTCTAAGTGATATATTCTATCAATAAGCGTTTGTTGGAGTTGGTTACGTTGCATACTAACACACGTTCCGTCCTACATTCAAACGAATGCAATTCTATCCCGTTTTATCGAAGAGGAACAGGAGGCAAGTGTCCCAAAGCGAACGGTGTCATAACCATAGATCATCCTTCCTCGCCAAAAACGAAGGGAGGAGTGTGGTGCATTTTCGGGAATAAAATGAATCTGTGCGGCCATCCGCATCGCCACACTAGCGCTTGTTGATTAGATCAGCAATAACGAATCGCGCGATGAAGCGCCAAATTTAATAAACACACCATTTGGACCATTTTATAAACGAACTCTAGGGGGGGTCTCTCTAGGATCTGCGCTCCATTTTATTGGTTTCTGTTCCATTAATCGTACTGTCCGCATTTTGGGGGAAGGTTGGTTTACATTCGCATCGCAATGACCGAGGCCGATATGCTATCGCCATTCATTTTCGATAAACATTTAATGTTGCTACCGCTCTGGTGGCTCTGGTGAATCTAACTATCCACCGGAATTGTAACAGATTTTGGTATCAGAAATAGATCTCACATGTGGAGCAGCGCGAGGTGAGCATTGGATGGATCCAGATCGAGGAAAACAAAAACAAAAACGCTGACCTTAACCCCGACCTGGGTGAACGCTGGCACTGCTGCGGTAATTAATGATCCGTAGCAGCATCGATTCGAGCGGAATCAATATCAACCGGAAACTCTCTGAACCGAGCTTGCTCCCCAAAAAAAAAGCCCCGTTGTTTGCCCTAATGATCGACAGAATCAGAGTCCGTCCTGATCGATTTCGTTCGAATCACTAATTGATGCGAGAAGAATGCGAAAGAAAAACGCACACATGGGAGAGCTCTGACACACCTTGGCGTCACGAAACACGACACGACACGGATGCTTGCTTCAAGCAGAAGAAGAGGAGAGTCGTGGAGTCGAGGAGCATAAATTTCGGCTAATTAGGGATTACATTCATAAGCAGACGTTTATGGTCATGTGAACACTAATCGCGCACACAGAGTCACAAACGACAACGTCGTGTGCTGCTGCAGGAAGATAGTTTCGCGGCCAGCGAGCCACTTCTTCTCGCTTCTTTGCCATGCTTTTTCGAAATTCTTTTTCGTGTTCGTCGAGCACGACAAATCGTCGTCGTGCATTTGCATTCCAGCAGGAATTAGCCCGCGTGCTCTCTGGTCGTGTGTGCGAGGAACATGCCGAGGAGAGATGCTTGTTCGCGGCACTTTGTGAATGCACAGTTAAGGACCTAAAGTGATGCGCCTCCATCCCAGTCTCCATCTCTCTCTCGAAAGCTGTTCTATTAAGCAGCGTCGCGAAAGTGGATGATGCTCATCAGCATCATCATCATCATC
Organism: Anopheles aquasalis; assembly: GCF_943734665.1. Classification (NCBI taxonomy): domain Eukaryota; kingdom Metazoa; phylum Arthropoda; class Insecta; order Diptera; family Culicidae; genus Anopheles; species Anopheles aquasalis. Next base: position 57,980,621 of record NC_064877.1, read on the forward strand.
ATCATCATAAACATCGGCACGCCTCGCTGTTTTGTTATTTTTTTCGTTTTTCATCCCCCCGCGGGTTGATGGGGAAAAGGGGGGATGTTCTCTATTCGCTTGGGTCCATCACCGCCACGACCAGCTTGTCGACGCTTGAGCTTGAGGGAACAACGAACAGAACAGAACACAAGAAGGCGGACAAAAAAAAAATAGGAGGAAAATCCTGAGCAAAACAATGGTGGCCCGCAGCAGCAGCACCCACTCACTGCCATCCGTCCCTCGCACGAGATGGTCGTGCTCATCCCCTGGTCGCACTGTTATGGTTATGCAAATTAGTGCGGGAGCAATTATGTATGCAAATTGCGGTTTCATAATACGCTTATGTTTATCCGGCCACCACCACCACCACCGAACCTTCCCGTGCTCTCTGCAGTTGCTCTCTCTTTGCTGCTGCCGTCAACTTAATCAGTTTTTCGGGGGTTCCGCGGATCGGGGTTCGTTCGTTTTATTATTTTTTGTTTCGCTTTTTTTCGCTCGCTCCCTCCTCTTTTAATGTTTCGCGACAACCACGCAGCGCGACTTCTCGCCGTTCGTTGGCGGCGTGGTGTCCGTTACTCGGGAGCTGCTATAAAGTCGACGATCTACCCGGGGGAGATCTTCTTCATTGTAACGGATTCTTGAAGAGTGCCACCGGCCGGTCGCTTTACGCCTAGAATAACAATAATAGAAAGGCCGCCGGTCGATCAAGGCACTGAGCGGAGCAAGTTAAAGTTAGTAGCGAGCCAGTTGATGAACTCCAAGAAGCAGCAGCCGCCGCTGCTGCTGCTGCCTGTTGAAGCGATAGTGTAAATCAATCAAACTTTTAACATCCAACCTGCTGGTGCTGGTGTTCGGTGGTTGGATTGAGCAAGAGCATGATTTGCATAATGATTTCCTCAGTCCCCCCCCCCCCCCCGCGGTTGTGGCCACTGTTCCTTCCTTCCTTTGCACCATCCAAGGTCGTCGCACTTCTCTCAGGTGCCGGCTGTTTGGTAAGCGAGCCGTCAGCAAAAAGTGAACGCTGAACACACCTGGTGAAGAGCGAGAAGCGAGTGAAAAGTTGGAAACCGGCTCCACCCCGAACTCCGAATCAATTTTCCTCGCGTAACGCAATCTCCAGAAAGTTGGCCAAATGGCGGCCCTGGGTGCCTGGTTCCGGGCACCGTGTAGAAGGATCAAACTTGGCCGCAAGTGAATATTACTTTCGGGCCAGGGGTTTTGTGGTTTTGGTGGAAAGCGAGTGCACGGTGCACGCAGATTTTCGGTAGTAAATCTGGGCGGCCAAAACGAGGTTTGCTCGAACGCTCGCGGCACCGAAAGCATAATCATCATCTTTCGCGGCCAGCCAGCCAGTCAGCCGGTGAGAGAGAGAGAAAGAACAAAGGACTGTGGTTGCTATTTTCGGGGTTTAAAAAGGGGTGGTTAGAGTGTACGTCTGGCACTGACTTTTGGAAGATTGCGCGCAACGCCACAAAACATCAAGCGGCGGCTGGAGAACCTTTACTAGGAACAAAGCACGGGCCTGTAATCGAATCAAGCTTCTGGTGACTTCATACACAGGCATCGTCCTTTGGTGCGCTAGGTAGTACACTTTGGCAGTGCACTAGGGGTTGTATTTCATTAGAGCACTAGCACTGTAGTGTAGCTACTCGGAAATACTTTTGCCAAACTATTCGTCCGCCTTTCAGTGTCGAAGGTATAGCCGCGCGCGAGTTGCATCCGCGCTTTGATCTTTGGTTTTAAAATCCGATAAAAAGATGGTGAAGAAGCTCTTGGATCAGATATGATAAAGTTTTTATGATAAAGAAATGTTTCTCATATACCGCAGAGTGGTAATAGGGCTAGCAGAAGAGAAGAGTACAATATTTTCGCTATTGCTGCTACTACGGTTAAGGAATTTCCTTTCACACACGTGTTGTGCTCCTGGATAATGCGCAGTACACTGATCATCTCCTCCTGAATACCTAACCGGGAGTCCGATATCGAAATTAACGCACGATTTGACATCCATTACGGACTACCAATCCTGGCACCCATATCCGGTTAATTTCCCTTTCACCAAAACCCCACCCCAACCATTCCCCGGGGAGTATAGACCATCCAATTGACGACCGCCAATCTGATCGGGAGAGAAACAAATTGACCCAGAAAATGGACCCCAAATTGACTGTCGGTCTTGGGCTGAAAGTAATCAATTGAGTTGCTCCACTGCGAGGCGAGAGAGACGGGGCTAGTCGGTGGACGAGAAGAAAGAAAAAAAACTAATCATAAATCTGACCGCAATTTGGTGCACCGAGGCAGAACCGACAATATGGTGGTGTGTTACCGGAGGGAAATGCTTCTTGGTATCGAATTTCCCGTTCGTCCCTGCACACGATGTCCCGGTCGACGAAATGTGTGTTTTCTGATGGGTGCAGTAGTGGGGGAGTAGTGGTAGTGGTACCAGCAGAACCAGCTACAGGAGGATGCTTTGTTTCCTTCTTGTGTGGCTAGAGCTACGCTTAATTTCCTCCATTGTTTCCGTGGTTTAGCTGGCTCGCTAAATTGCGCCAAGATAGCAGATAGAGTCTGCTGGTCGTTCGGAAACCGGAGTTTCGTCTAAAAATATTCATTTATAGCTACAGCTTGGATGAAGAAGACCTTGATGTTAATATTTCTGGCTTCTGGAACCACCAACTGGAACCATCCATTGGGATGGAATCCGCTGTAGTAATTTCTGGAAGTTCCTCTTCAATACTTACATATTGCCAGGGCATCGATTCTCTATAAAAATATATAATATTACACATTCAAAAACAACCCCCATTTTCCTACAGCTCACCATAATTAGTATGCTCAGCAGCAGCTGCTGCTGCTGCCGCGAACTGCTCTCTGCAAGCCACGAATTCCAGAACGAGCGTCCTCCATGCAAAAAGCCGCCATCATATCAGAACGTGGCACAGGTGCACATTTTGCACCGAGTCTAATGTTTCCATTAACAATGTTGAGCCCCATTTTTGCATTCCCGAGATCGTCGTGGCGATACGTGTGTGCTGTGGTGTAGTGTGGTGTGGTCGTGGGAGCGACCGAGCGCCACAGAAAAGCGCCCGGTGGCCGTTGTTCAAATTGCAGCACGTACTACACGGCAACGACCGAACCCAACACATCTCACCATTTTGTTGCACCGAAAACCGCACGAAACCACATGAGGTCCGTTTCGAGAGGTTTTTTGGAGGGGGAAGGAGGTATGAAGAGAACTTTGTGCCAATACGGCATCGGTGGCGGTTCTCGGAACACTCGTGGGCCGCCACATCACAGCACAGCAGTGGCCGAGGTTTGCACTAAACTGCTGACCGAGTTCTGCTGACCAGCTGCATACCGGGGCCCACAGAGGCCACAGCAATACCTACCATCATCCCCATCACACAGTGCCAGGCACTCGCATATTTGGGATGTGGCCACATCAACTCCGAAAACCCAGAGTTGTCCAAGCACAATTGCGTTTCGACTCAAATCGACGACCGGGACCGGGCTCATCAACGTAGCGCTGCTTGTTTGTTACCTACATTACTTGCTCACCTCAACAGAACACCTGGGACCACCCTAGGGTCCAGTGCAAACGGTCAAGATAATGTTTTCGTAACAATCTTATAAACATGTCAAATATGTCTTTACACACACCAGTTGCCTGCATACGACCGGAGCTCACGATGGAACGTTGACGGCGACGACGAGAAGGACGAGACTTGCATCGCAAAGAATCGGCGTGCACACCGGTTCGGTGCACCGGTGGAACATTTTGCTACAAATGATAATGTCCTGTGTACACTGGGACCACAAAATTGGGATCCTGAGTAAACAGCACCAGCAGCACCCCCGTCAGTCTCGAACTCGGCCTCGGACAACAGAGTTTCAACTTTCTCCACGTCAAATATGGCGACGTGGCGGACCAACGTCATCGTTCGCCTTTCGGTGTAGCAGTGTGTCACTCTGGCCAGGACTTAACTTGTTTCCCACGGGCCCAGGGATTGCTGTTTGTTCGAACGGACAACGGTGCATTTAGGTGCAACGTTGCAGAAAACCAATAGTTCAAATACAAGTCCAGTCCGTTCACTCGGCGTCCAGGAGTTTGGAGACTTTCGGAACCATCGGATGCTCGTGGGACGGTGTTCCACGGTTCACTGTGTAATGTTTGCAAGGTTATCCCCCGGTACGGAGGTCGACTTGCTGCAGGATGTAGCGAATACCACAGCATTGATTGGCACACTGGCACTGGCATTGGATGCTACTGCAGAGATGCGGCGGCACAAATTACCGAAAACAATGGCCGTAATTGGCGGTGGTGGGCTGTGGTTGTGCTAGTACAGTTGTGGTTGAATAAGGATGATTAATGCAACTTTTGACATTGACTCAGTTGCAGGCTAACCGGGGGCATTGGATTGGAAGAACACCGGGATATAGATGACGTGACGAAGCGACAAAAGATCCTTGAAATCGTTGAGTTTATCCAACATGGTTGGAACACCTTATCGTACATTACGTTAAAGCTCTTTTATGGTGACCTGAGGATGTCGCGAGAATCCCTTTAAACCTTCCTTCTACGCTCCTTCGACTACATTTAAATTCCATGTCCTGCAGGAATTGCCTTCCCCCCAAAAAGGCAACAAAACAAACAACTCATGGGAGGATCCTCACGAAAAAGGTTAGCAAATGTATTCCAATACACATACAGACACGTGCGTATATGGTCTGTTGATTGTTGACCTTCTCGCATTGTGCGTAGCAATCGACGAACCCAGTTCCACAACCAGCAGGCGGTGGACCCAGTTCCAGTTTGACCTTTTGCTCCGGAAAGGTTTCGCCCATCTTGACCCCAAATATTGCGCCACATCATCGACGACACGAGAGCGTGTGCTCTGTATGTGTCCAAACATGGGTACCCGGAATTAATCTTCTGTAAAATTCATATCCGTAAACAAAGTCCCACAGGTCTACGTCCGCTACGCTCGTGCTCGGTATTCCTTCCTTATTCAGGATCGTCTGTGAAAATCTGTTTTTCCCAAAACTGTTCTCTTCCGAAGCGAATGCATGTTTTTGGGGCCCCTTGGAGGAAGATAATTTAATATTTTTATTTACTCAACTCGACTACCGACAGGATAGTGCCTGCCCTTCTCAACCCTCAAGGAGCCAGCAAGAGTGAATTCAAAAGGAAAACGATGTCGGAATTGTCGTCCCCTGGAGGAGGAGGAGGAGTAGCGCGTGACATGCGTCTGATGGAATGTCGTAGAGTCGTAGTACCTCCACCCGGACAGAGACATGGGAATGACAAACTCCTTTATGATGGGTTACTGCGAAACGAAAAAGAACCGTCGTCATGCAATTTTATTATCACCTACAAAAGGGAGGGGGGGGGGGGGGGGCAGCAGTACACATAACTCTCCAAGACATACCAGACTTCCCCAGGTCTCTAACTGACCCCTCGCTGGCTCCTTTTACGTGGGCTCGATGGACATGCTGGTCCCGTTTATGGTGCCCAGTGGAGACCATTAAAACTCCATCCGTTGGTGGCATTAGGATTGACACACCGCAACGACCGGGCCTTCAGGGGTCCCAATGGTAGCATCATGGACACATCTCACATGGCCTGGTCCATTCCAAACCCTCGTCCACGGCCAGTGATTCCAGGGAGCGCAACGAGCGACGCGTCTAAATCCTGCGTTTGATGTTTGCAGATCGTGCAGTGCTTCACGTCGTCGTCGTCGTCGTCGTCTTTACGTCACAGTGCTTCACGTCTTTTTGTTCCCAGGACTTTCTTATGCTCCTTCTCGTATCCAGTAGTATCTCGAGGAAGCACGGAAGGAATCCTTTGAATAATTTATCCACCCCCAAAACGTGAATCCCCACCCTTACCTTGAAAGGGATGATGCCTCCGGTGAATGCCCGGGGCCTCTTCTCCTCACGAGTGGTTTTTTTTTGTATTGTCCGCCAGCCGGCGAAGCGAAAGGGGGGAAAATCAATTTATTATTGATGAATGTTTTACTCGCCTCAGTTCGTCGGGGGCCATTTGAGTTGAGCTGTGTGCTGTTATCCTGGAATCTTCGAAAAACCGTCCACTTCCACTTCCACGGAATGGTGAATTGTGTTTTTCTTGAAATACATACCACGGAAGGACCGACCATGAAAAGCATAAAACCTTTTGCCCGGTGTTGTTGTGTTTTGTTCTTCGTCTACCTAAGGTGGCCTCCGTAAAGATCCTGTTGGTATGTGTTTGTTGACTCCCGGTGATTACGTGGGAATCCAACTCCTTAGACCCAAAAGAATGGTCAAAGAACGGTGCGGTACTGGTAGGACGTGGCCTGAGCGCCTAGGCGCACCTGAGCGGACGTAAAAACGAAATATAAACGAACGAAGAGCGAACGAGTGATCCTGGGCAACGCCAGGAGGGCACATACTCCTTCCCGCCCCTGACACACATGGTCACAACTCCACCTCGTACAAACGAGCGACGAGCAACAGCAACAGAACAGAATGCGGAAGAGCCTGGTCGCCTGGTCGCCAGGTCGAGGAGGGCGCATGAGCGAGGATAATAAAAATACATATTTTATTTAGACACGCGATTACTTATTTACAAATTTATACTGCCTTTGGTCTCCGTACTGTTTGTCAGTGTAATAGTAGGCCCCAGGTAGCCCGCGCACATCTCGCCATCTCGCCATCGTTTGCTGTCGATCGTCAGCAGACGGTTGGCCTCGTCGGTACCGTTTGATTGGATGGATGGTGCCCTTGGTGGAGCAATCTCGAATCGCGTCAGCGTGTACGTGCTCCACTTCCGGCCATTCTGTTTATGTTGGTCTGTTTTGCAGAACCCTCGCGCCCAGGTGCAGCACTTTTGCTGTTTTGTTTGTGCCGCAAAAGATAAAACGGAATCAAAGATTCACGCGAACGACGACGACGACTGAGGGCTACCTGTTTTGTTTTTTTGTTTTTTTTGGGGGAGGTTGGAGGCGACAGAAGCAATTCGTAATGCATCGCTTAATGCACACAGCACTTTACTGTCACCGCTACTCTGGTCCGATTGGACCTGTCAGCCTCAACTACTCCACGGCCATTACTGGTGGTGGAGGTGCTGCTGTTGCGGAGAGTATAAAGAATTCATAACCTCACATCGCGGGACTGTGCGGGAATTTACCTTTCAAATTATGATCGATGTTGTTGGACCGTTATGATACCGTCCCGGGCGAATACCGAGGTGAGACTACATTCAGCAAACAAACCCATCACTGGCGTATGTGTTTGTGTTTGTGATGGTGGATAGTTGATTAAAGGATACGTTATTGACATACAGACAATTCATTCTCACATACAATCAAACGTGTGGGTCGTAGAACAGTTCTTTGATTTGCTTATGGGGTGGTGGGGGGTGGAAACGTTTTTTCCCACCCCCTTTCACCATTTATGCTCACCCCGTTCTTCGCCTCTTCGTCCATGGTTGAAATTGGAAAATCAATAATATTTTAATCTGATTAGCTCTCTGTTTCGATCCTTTTTTTCCTTTCCTTTGTTTATACTGGGTCCTGGTGAGTGATTGGTTCCGCTGGTGGACTCCTGGGCTCGAGCCAACTCGGGAACTGGTTTGGGGACGGAACACATTTATGTGCACCCCTACGGCACCCCGGAAGCGGATCATAATGATGATGATTATGGTGGTGATGGACCAATGGTTGTGGAGGTCCCTAGCACTGAAACAATCGCGAGACACCATCACGCGCGCATCAGACGGCGGCATGTTCCCGATGTTGATGTTTCACGATGACCCACGGTGACCTGTCCACCTCCACCTTTGACAGGTCGCGTATGTTTGTACCTCATGGGTGCCGAGGAGGGTCTGTACAGCCCAATCGATTTCATTATTTCCCTCCCCGGTAGCCACAACAGCACGATAGCAATGGAAAATCGAGCCGGAAATCGAGCAGGAACGTTCGGTCGGACGGATACACAGCCGTTAAGTCATTACTCTTGCATTAGGGCACGGTGAGGGGGTGCGAGCGCGCGCGCTTGGTCATGTAGCTTCATCCTGCAATTCGTGAGCGACATTTAGTGGCACTTCATTGATGACGTCGCCTCGGTCTCGGTGCTTCTACTGCTTCTGGCATTTGTGTTCTACCAGAAGGGAATACGAGGCGGACGAACGGATTGTGTGGCTCCGGTTTCAACTCATCCTTCGACAGCCGGTGAACTACGTCGCGTGGAGCCTGCGGTAGCTATAACGTTGCCGCGCTGATGACAATTTGATTTTAATGATGACGAATCGAGCACTGAGTGACATTTGAATGTCAGAATGGGCATTTGATTTTATTTTTCTGGAAGATACGCCTAGATATCCGGCTATATCCGTAGGATCATGTTGCTTGGCCAGACAATCTGGTGCGCTAGACCGTGGAACCATCGTCGTGGACGTCGTCATCGTCATCATCGTGGTGGTGGATCCAATTTCAAGAGATTTCCCTCGGAGAACACGGAGTGTCTCCATAGAAACGGACCGATAATTAGGATTGGTTGGACGAAAGGAAAGGCTTTAGGACGGATCTTTGAAAGGAAAAGTCAAATCAAGTCGCACCCGGTTAAGGGTTAAGGGTGTCTGATTGCAATGATTTCTTTTCAGACGAGCGAGCTCAAAGAGAAGTCACTTTAATGAGTTATTTCGATGCAGAAGGCCCTCAAAAAATGCCCTGAAATTCCCAAACAACTTTATCAATTTATCCCAAAATATAACTCAACAAATCCTGTGAAGCTTCTATAAATGCGGTTTACGATGAGTTATAAGCGTCCACGAACCACCCGAAACTCCAACTAACAAACAATCTTCCACCCAGGGCCCAGCAACAGTTTGAACGGCGAAGATAAATAAGTAATCGCTCATTTTGCCGCATTTTGCGTCGCTGCTAAAGTGTTCAATTATTCGGCAACATTCGCGGAAAACACCAGCTCCAACTTCGCCTTCCTAGACAATCGTTCCATCCGTCCGGACGATACTTTAATCATCCAATCAATTAGTGATTAGAAAAGTTGTTCGTGGGCCAAAGTTTCGGCCCCTTGGTGGAGTGCCGGCGTTCGGAGATTTCGGCTGGCCAGATCCGGGATGATCCGGCGTCTCCTTGGTGCGATGGTGGTGCTGGATCGAGATAGAATTTAATCGAACCGAACACATGGGATTATCGTAGCCGCCGTTGGTCCGCACTTTTCCGATTGGATTGTGCTGGGAGCGAGTCAAGTGTCCTCTTCTACGCCGCTATCCCAGAGGATGATGAGATGCGAAAGTTTCGGCCGGATCGGATCACTTGATGCCGATTAATCGCCCACCCTTGCTCCTAACTCCCCCCCGAGACATGATGGCAATAATAATTTGGCTAGTTTTTGGGGAGTCTCGGTCTCGGTTCTCGGCCTCCTCTCCCTTGGTTGCGGTAAAGCGTGTGGCTTGGCGCGGGCTTAGAATGTTCGCTCCAAATTCGCGGTACGCATGAGATGATCTGTCGAAAGGGCGGCTGCTGGCTGCAACTATCTCCCGGGGGCACAGAGAGAGAATATTCGGTTAATCTACTACCGCTCCTCACTATGACTCTATCCTGTCCACAGTTGCCCCGAAGAGCCGCCATAGAACTCACCATGACGACGGAAGAATGTAGCGAAAGAGGCCATGTGTGAGATTCATGACTCTTGGCCGTTAGACTGGGCCGTCAGCGGTCTGCCTTAGGAGGAAAACGACCAAAGACGATGGCGAAGAAGGGACCCAAGACCATTCTAAAAGTGGTCGGAAATTTATGACGACCGCGGAGAGGCATAAATTTGCAACCGAATACACACCCAGACACCGTGCGTTTATGTGGATGTGTGCGCCTTTTAGGAGGCTGTAACTCGCTGACGAAATAGGGGTTCATGGTTGAAGGGTGCAAAGGGGAAGGTTTCGCCCGCGGAGAAGAGTAATCGCGCCACACTGGACGCGCGGTAGTCAGAAACTCATTTCCTACCCTCTCTCTCTCATATGTGTGGGCGCTAGGAGACGTTCATCTCAAGACTGTGGTCGGTGTATGGAGCACCATCATGCCGGGGATGCAATTTAACTCTTGGCGCTCTTGGCCACGGTGGTGGAAATATGGTTGGGGCGTTTAAGTTATGCCTTAATTATGGTCCTGGAAAACCGCGACCACGTCCTTCACAACGGACGGACTGCCTTTGGCTGTTTGGTGGTGTTGGTGGTCGGTTTTTCGGTTTTATGAGGTCACGAGGGAATCGATTAAAATGTTGTTGCATTCATTTGAAAAATGTGCAATCTTGCATCCCATTTCGGGGAGATATTTGATTAATTTTACAAACATCTTAAATGTTTTGATCAATTTAAAAAAGCTATTAGTTATAGACAGATGTTTTTTGTAGTATTAAATATTTGATTGGAACAAGGATCGATAAGATCTCCACAGACAAACAACTTTGTTATAAATAAGACTTTATCTAACGAAGCATAAATATCATTAATTTATGGAGGATTATTTTATACGAATCAAAAAAGTGTTTATGAAATATGCAATCTGGTTTTGGACCATTTGAAGGGTATAATCATGTCGAAAGGTGGCCACATTGAGCTAAACTGAATAGAATCTGAAATGTTGATTATTTTTAAACAATTTTGTCTCTGAAATCAATAAAAAATAAATTCAGTCAAAAAAGCTTTAGTGTTTTGAATAGGTAACGTTTGATATCAGTATGGTGGTCGCGGTTTTCCAGGACCATAATTAAGGCCGGTAGTTTTTTTTTTTGGTAGCAACCCAATGGAGTCCAATTTCTATTCCATGCGCATTGTTTATTTTTTTGAATTGATGATTTCAAAATTAAGGGTAGAATTCCTAAAACAACTACATAGGTTTGCTAAAAACTCAATATTGAACTTTAATACACCAACATGGTATCGATAAGGATAAGAAAAAAACGGTTTTACTCGTCAATTTCAGCGTTCTTGATACATTATATTGTTCTTTATGTCAAATGTCGATATCAAATGATATGCTGATGCGTTACTAATACTTACACTTTTCTGCGCCTTTTATTACAGAAAAATGCAAAAACCCACTCGGCATGCAATCGTTCGCGATCAACGACTCACAGATAACGGCCAGTTCGGCGCACGACATTGGCAACGTTGGCCCACAGCACGCACGGTAAGTTTGCTCGGCCCTCTGCCTTTTTTTCCCACAATAACAAACAGCAACACGGCCGACCGACCGACGGAGCCGTGCGAATAAACAAAGAATTTTCATTAAAAAGTAATAGCTTTTCGAGCTCTCTCGGGCGCTGGATCTCATCTCCCGGGTGCCAAAGGTGCAACGGTGTAATCTTGCGCTCCGTACGGTTCTCGTCCTCGGACTCCTTTCACAGTTCCGGCTACCGTTTCTTCCGTTGCCGTCTACCAATCCGTGGCCAGCAAGCCGTGGCTGACAGCGTGTGAGCAAACCCAATCGTCCCATTCGTTTGCTTTTCAGCGAGCGAGCAAGCTCAGCGAGTTGCATGTGGCCGCGACCCCCGGGGGCCCACCTTGGACATGTCCATCCAAGGATCCAGCAACAAATGGCCCTCGTCGCACTGGTGCTGGTGCTGGTGCACGTACCGGTGTATGTGTGCTCGGTGTAGCATCTTGGAGCAGCCCCGGAATAACAAATCTACATTATCCTCATCAGGGATAACAAATTGCTCTCATTTAAAATGAAAAATCACTATTTGTATTTTCCTTCGCCCCCTTTTTCGCCCACCGTCTCTGGCATGTGTATATGTGCTGATACACAAACATAGCCAGCCAGACACCTAAAACCTGCCAGCAACACGAGGGTGAATGCAACGGAACGGAAACAAGCGAGCATTTGCCGTGGCACAATTTCCGCCATTTTCTCTTAATATTTGACCACTAGCTGGTGGTTTGTGGGTGCCGCAGGACAACGTGTCGAAGCCGCAACAAGCATGTTTACACACAGAGACCGCCACCGTTTACCGGTTGTGTTGTTGATGTCCTGAAGGATGGCGTCAAATGTCGCGTCATCGCGACAACAATGGAAGAAAATCATTTTCCCACTTTCTCCGTAACAGACTGATAACTATGGGCTGGCCTCTATCTCCAAACCCGGCCAGGGGGTTCACTGGACACCTAACGTGACTGCGAAAATGGCAACCGGATTATCGGCTCGTCCTGTGCCTGGTAGCCAGGCAATTTTTTTTTTGTTTCTCTGTAAATCGATGGATTATCGATGGTTTTGCAGCACCTTTCGGGGGAGCGGTTGGTGGCGATGATGGTATGCAGTATCCTGGTTAGTGGTGACCGGAACTGTCAGGTTGCCAGTCCTCGCGTGCGGTCGTGATCGGTGATTGTGCGTGATTTAAATTAAATAAACACGACACTAATGGATGGACGCACCGGTAGCCTACGCGTGGGTTGCGACAGATTAAAAGTTAATTGTATTTTTGTTGCTAAACGCCTTACGCTTAAGCGATACTAGCGATGGTGGTATGGGTTCTCACCCCCCCCCCCCCCCCCACCCCGTGTGTTTAGCCGATAAGCGGTTTCCAATTTCTAGTAATCGTGTACGCACGCTCACGCTGTGTATGTGTTTGGTAGGGTGGCACGTGCTTCCAGCATTCGAGGCCGATTTGTGTGCTTGTGGCAGAAAAATGAGCTCCATTTGTTACTCAATCAAATTACAGGGAGGGTGTTTTCGAATTCACAAGCAAAGCTAAAGAGAAGAGGAATGTTTTGGGGCCGGGTTGGGGGGATAACAAGATTGATTCTGATGGAATATAATTTGCTCAGTAGCTCCTAGGGTTTACGCAGCTCGTTTGACAGTCAATCTAGGGAATTCACTTTACCCTGGTGAATAATTCCCCTCTCGCCGCTCGCATCACTCAAGTGGTACGCAAAATTAAAACACATTTTTCTTTTTTCTGTAAATGTTGATTTCTTGGAAGTGCCCAGCACAGCAGATTCCCACACTTAACCAACTGCTAACACTCGCACATCGTTTGACATATGGCTAATCACTCAACCAACTCCTGGGCGCACAGAATGGCAGATGGTTCTATTAGTGCAGCGGTCAGCCAATTGTCCATCCGGCGGTTCCATAATTCAAAACCTTCAATCATCGTACGACCACCAATCACACTTGCCAGCACACATAGCCAGTGGAAGCGTCTTAGCCTTCGCTGCCGTGTAATCACACGAAGGGTATTTACGGCCGGAAAGTGTTTTCTTGTGCCGTTACCCAACGCAACGCCAACGGCCGCCTATACATTCAATAAAGGTTCGACCGATTTTTACAACATATCGTAAAACGGCAACCATTTCGTGTTTGATCGTTTGGTCGATCCTGTGTATGCGGGGGGGGGGGGGGGGGGGGATCCCCGCTCTCACCCACTCCGCTCCGCTCCTAAGAGCATTTCCGGAGGGTTCCTCGGAGGGTTACTAAGGTCGCTCCTTCCAGCTCCTTCGCAGGTACCACGCGATTGATGGTGCTGCTGTGGTGGCTTTTCATTTCGGTTCTGTATGCCCCCGGTGGTCGCTTTTGATGGCCACACCATGCACACACAGTGACGTTGCTGCGCAATTCCTGTGCTTTATTGTTGTTGTTGCTGTGGCTTGTGTGTTCCATTTCCAATCCCGTTCCTCCTCCTGGCCCTCCTTCTCCAGAGGATGTTTTCGCCCCGTCTTCTTCATCAACCATTTATGATTGCTCTTGTAAGCACCACCAGGCCATGCCAATGCCGTGGCAGGTTTCATTTGAGGTTATTGTTTTCCTTCCCCTCCCGGTATGCTTTTGTGCCACGCGTGCCACCAGTTATTGTGCCCCGAACGCACAAACAAACGTCTGGCCAGGGTGGCCACCATAGGGAATCGAAATCCGAATCCAGGGTGTAATCGGGAACGAACGAACGGATCGCTCCGCTGTCACGCAGCCAATCTCTTTTTCCCAATTCTTTGCCAAACCATCACCCGCGGTCATTGTTACCCTTCTAGTGTGAGTGTGGCCACCAGTTTCTGGTCACAGAAAGCGAGGAGACGTACGGAGCAGGTCATCTCGTCGCGTCCATTTTGTTTCCTTTCACCACCGTGTGCGCCGTCACGCGGTACCGTGGGAGCTTCATAGCTTTCTGTCAAATCGGACGTTTATGTCTTCATTCATTCGGTCTGGTTTCCTCCCATCCTGGCCTGATGGAGCCATGAAGTGGATGACGACGGTTCAAATAGTGGTAGTAGTAGCAGTGGCATTTGCATGTCGGATGGATTGATTGTTTTCTTTTCGCTTTCAAAGGTGTCGTCTCCATTTCTGGCGTTTGTTCCCCAAAAATTTCATTCGATCGGAACCCACCAGGTGTAGAGTACAACAGGAGCAGAATAACCACGAGCGACAGTAGCAGTGGCTGTCTTGCCTAATCTACCGAGCTATTTGTTTTAAGCATTTCCTTTCTCGCAAGAAGCTCACCCAAACAATGTGTGCGCCACCAGCGCCAGCACAACGGTCGTACGTCACGAACACTTTCATGAAGTGCTCATAAAACTAGCAACAGATTGACGTCCGCGATGATTGCGGCGGATTTTCTGCCTGCTCATCGTCCTTTTCGAGCTCGACGGCCACCTTAACCAGCCAGTCAGTCGTTGGTGGGAAAGCCCTTTGGGAAAGGCACCGAGCGCCACAGCGTAGCGCCAAATGGGAAATGGCCATCAAGGGCCAGTCAATTTCTTTCGACAGCGCACCGATGCTGACGATGATGATGGCCTTTAGCTCGGGCTGGTGGCCTGGGCTGGTGACGGTTCATAAATCAATATGGAGCATAGTTTCCAGCAGCAGCAGCAGCAGCAGCGTGGATCCACACTAGTTAGGCGAGAGTCCCAGTCAAGCACACTCGAGTACACTCGACCGAGGACGACACATTTTTGTTCGTTCGGGATCTTCTCGAGTGTTCATTTTAGGGCCCCGTCCGCGGAATGAAATGTG
>NC_064877.1:58000646-58008146 GCF_943734665.1 Anopheles aquasalis
AATCTCACCCCAAAAAGGATAACGTTCGCTAGCATGGCACAGGTCCTGGCACGACCTGGTCGCAACTGGTAGATTGGCGGAAAATGAGCCAAAGAGAAAAACTGCAGCAAAGTAAATATTGCCCATTTGAAGGTGGCACACGACGTGGAAGGGCACTTTGATGCTGCTTTCCTTTGATACCCAGCGATACCTCTAAGTTTCGTCCAGGATCAGCCATTTTGTTGACTGTCGCTAGTGATGGTGGTTGTGATGATGATGATGGTGATGACAGAGTCGTTTAGCTGGCTGGCTGGCTGGTCCGGGCGACCATTCTGTTTTGTCGCGTTTCCTGTCGAGCACTTTGTCCACGGTTTGTGGCCTTGTGCTCTCACCTCATCTCCGGTCTCAGGTTTAAGTGAACTCTAAGGAGGAAAAAAGCTGTAAAAAGGGATATCTAAGCATAACTGAGAAACACACTCCCCCGAAGCATGTGCCTTATCATTCCACACTTCCCCTTCCACTCGAAAAGGCCTCTCCCGGGTTACGTTGTAACGAACAAACAAGCACGTGGCACCAGCAGCATCCAAAGATGGTCATTTTGAGGCCTTTCGAAAAAGAAAAAGATGAATCCCGGAAGTGTCGCCTCATTCAAAAGGACCAGGATCGATGACAGGACGCGCATAGGGGACGAAATTGCATCATTGAAGTGGCTGGGAGGGTGGATGTTAGACACTCACCCGCCCTCCCACCATCCGACCAAAGTATGGCTCGAGGGAAAACGAAAGAAGGATGAAAAAAATGCGTTTATCGTAGCCTGCGGTGCTCGTATAATTGACGGCGACGTCGTCGTCGTCATCATCATCGTCGTCGTCACGGTGTGCCGGAAGTGCCAAGATGTTGGCTTAGCTCTTTGGCAAACACCACGGCCTATGTGCCGTGTGGTGTTATCTGCGAGGGTACGATGTGTCCCTCTCCTGCTGCTACTAACGTACTGTGTATCATGGAAATTTTGTTTAAACACTGCACCGCACTGCCTGCCACCGGTGCCTGGCCACAAAATGAGGTTTACCTTTTTGGGGGGTGCTGGTAGGAAGGAGAGGAAAAAGGAAGGTTCATAAAAAACGACGATAGGTGCCATCGTTACGACGAGTCAGACGTCGTACTCCTCCTTCCTTCGCTTTTGGTGGTGTGATAAGTGAAAAAGCATTTGTAATAAATTAGGCAAAAGCATGTATAATGGCATGTGGGCATCCATAACGATGCTCTTTTTTTTATAGCCATTTCACACGCAAGCAGTCCCGCCGAGGGGTGGTGAAGGTGTCGGGTGGTGGTGATTTGTGGGCATAATAGGGGATACTTTAAGGATCTCTGTATTCAAGGTTACGGATCCTTGAGGTGCTATCTAGCTACAATTGAAGCACGGCAGTCGGTTGCTGGATTCATAAAGATCGGGAGATCTGTCTTGTTTAATCGAGTCGCTGCCTTAGCTTGAGATTTGTTGTTATCTCGCAACTCACCATTTGTTTGCTATAAGAAGAGAGATTGAACAAGAGAACCATGCGCAACAAAAACACATTATCGAACCATTTAGTCGTGAGCAACTCGGTCTTTCGGAGTTCAATTTGATTATCTTGGGAAGCAGATAGCTACACATACAAGAAATGCTTCTCCTGAAAATTTGCTTTTTAATGCTTCTTTATTCATACAATCGGGTAATAAACATAGTGAGTTGGTTGTTTACTAATTACCATAATCATTGTAAATAGAATTTTATAATTCCCGGATCATCATCCGGGTGAAGCTCATTCCTCGCAAGTCGTTTTTCAAAGTATACCAAACAATCGATTTATAATCGACAGTATTCCTATATGGTCCGTTCAAATTTGAATAGGTATATGGGTGCCACCAAGGGCCTTCGTAAGACCCATTAAAATTATAATTGGTATTGCCATCATTCATCCGATCCTTGGTCGAGAACTTATTTCCCTTGAGACTTGTCAGCGAGTCTCCGGCAATGCCACTATACGAGTCCAAGGTTCTAAGGCGGTACTGCTCCCTCTCACCGCCTATTCGAAACTCACCGTAGCGCGCATACCCTGAATTCCCACTAAAGTCTTTAACCTCAACAATCAACTCATGATCCCCGGCGGTCGTAAGTTGGTGAACGTGCTCCAGACCGAGCCAAAATTCGCTGTCCAATTCACCAAAACCGTCTCGGTAGTCGGCCCAGTTCCGGAAAAAATCAACCGCGCCATTGAACCGATGCTGCATTACAATCCAACCTCCATCAAATTTTTCCATCTCACAATAGACTTTGAAAGGTGGACTAGCTTTGTGGAAGCGAATGGGATACACTCCGGAAGCGTTTGCGGGTGCATCCTTGCATGATCCGTAGGTTGGTGACTCAGTCACCGTCGGTTGCGTTATACTCCTTGTTGGCGATGTTGTTGTGGTTGGGGAAGCTGTTAATGTTGTTGTTGTTGGCAATGTTGCTGCAGTGGTGACACAATTCGGAATGCGTGATTTGAAGGAAAGCAACGTCTGTTCCAGGGTTTTGAATGACGAATCGTCCTTCTTGGGGATGTAGTTCAACAGCTTCTCATGCAGGCGATGATGGTTTGCACACGACTTTTGATTTGGAAGAATCAGCAGCGAATTAGTTTGGAGCTCACTCATGGTATGATTCAAATTCTTCATGAAATCCGTCAATGTGTTTTCGTGGTTTATCCGATTCCGTTCCACTTCTTTGCGGAGCTCTTTCTGTTCACCTTGAATTTCGATCAACTTACGATCCAAATCATCATACTTGTCCAACAGCAACTCCAACATGTATCTCAAAATCGTTTCTACCGGCAGTGATTCCAGGGACTCGTCCACGGCATCGGCACTCTTGTCCGCTGACGTTGCGTATACAAATGCACAAACAAATAGAAAACATATTGTCAGCTTCATTTTAGAAGAATGAAGCTCACTACGTTATACCGAGTCTATTGCAGGCTGAATCGGAACTGTGCTCCCATTTCGGGAACGAGTGAGAAAAATTCGGGACCAGACTTTTTGGCGGATGTGATATCTGCTGCTATGTTGTTTGCCACGTTAAAAATATGCTTTCGTTAGATAGCAATGCCATGCTGCCTAGTAGCGTGGCTTAACCTTCTAAACGGAGGCATTTGGATGATAAGCGATGGCTATAGCACCCTTTCTTCAGTGGAATGAGCCATTGCCAAATTAGTGCTAGCCTTTCACATCTATCCAAGATAAGACTCAAGCAGCGTGTCGCAGAAGACGCGGTTCATCGGATTTATAAACTCTGGTCGTCTAACGTCTGACTGTCCACAGCGGTTCTCTAATCCAATGAGACCGCGGTAGTTATCGTTCGTTTCCGCCTGCTCAAGGCAACTATTTCAATGATAAGCAGGATTCATTTGCGTTTGTACATTTGGAGAAATCTGCATGACCCTGCGCAGAGCGGCAATCAATTACGGAATTTAGTGATGGCGTTTCATAAACTAGACAATAAAGAATGTTCTTGAACAGTTCCTGATGAGTTTCCCTTCATAGAGTAAACCTCTGCTCAATTAGTCATTTCGCACTAAATATTTCATCTTGTACCCAAAGTTTATTCATTTTTATTTTACGGCAAAGTTGCTATTCCTTTTTAATTATAATAATCCTATATTTTTTAAAATTTGCTTTTCAATGCTTCTTTATTCATAAAATTTAACCAAAAACATTGTCATTAGATTGTTCACCAATCACTATGATAATTTGGGGCAGAGTTTTATAATTCCCGGATCATCATCCTGCTGTAGCTCAATCCACGAGTGCCGTCTTTGAAAGTTACCCAAAAGTTTGATTTTACATTTTCACTTTTTTGGTACCGCCCGTTCAAATTCGAGCGTCCACCGTTGTACCACCAACCACCTTCGTAAACAATAGCCAAATGATAATCGGATCGCTCATCATTATCGCGATCCTTGGTCGAGAACATCCTATCTTTGTGACCTATCATCGAATCTCCTGCTGTGCCGCTATACGATCCCACGGTTCTAAGGCGGTACTTCTCCCTCTCACTGCCTATTTGGAACGCAGTATAGCGTGCATACGCGTAGTTGCCACTAAAGTCCTTAACCTCAACGATCAACTCATGGTTCCGAACGGTCGTGAGTTGGTGAACGTGCTCCAGACCGAGCCAAAATTCGCTGTCCAATTCACCAAAGCCGTCTCGGTAGTCGGCCCAGTTCCGGAAAAAATCAACCGCGCCATTGAACCGATGCTGCATTACAATCCAACCTCCATCAAACTTTTCCATCTCACAATAGACTTTGAAAGGTGAACTAGCGTTGTTAACATCGATGAAATACACTCCCGAAACGTTTGCTGGTGCATCCTTACAAGATTTGTAGGTTGGTGGCTCAGTTCCTGCTGTTGTTTCTGTAGACGTTGTTGGCGGCGTTGTTGGTGTGGTGCTATCTATCTTGAGTATTGACGATGTTGACGTTGAACAATCCGGTCTGCGTGATTTGAAGGAAAGCAACGTCTGTTCCAGGGTTTTGAATGACGAATGGTTCTTCTTCGGAATGTAGTTGAACAGCCTCTCATGCAGATTATGGTTTGCACACGACTTCTGTTGTTCAAGCATTACCAGTGAATTATTTTGGAGCTCACTCATGGTACGATCGACATTCTTCATGAAATCAGTCAATGTGTTCTCGTGGATTATACGGTTCCGTTCCACTTCTTTGCGGAGCTCTTTCTGTTCACCTTGAATTTCGATCAACTTACGATCCAAATCATCATACTTGTCCAACAGCAACTCCAACATGTATCTCAAAATTGTTTCTACCGGCAGTGATTCCAGGGATTCGTCCACGGCATCGGCACTCTTGTCAGCAGACGTTGCGTACACAAATGCACAAACAAATAGAAAACAAATTGTCAGCTTCATTTTAGAAGAATGAAGCTCACTACGTTATACCGAGTCTATTGCAGGCTGAATCGGAACTGTGCTCCGATTTCGGGAACGAGTGAGAAAATTTCAGGACCAGACTTTTTGGCGGGTGTGTTATCTGCTGCTATGGTGTTTGCCACGTTAAAAATATGCTTTCGTTAGATAGCAATGCCATGCTGCCTAGTAGCGTGGCTTAACCTTTTAAACGGAGGCATTTGGATGATAAGCGATGGCTATAGCACCCTTTCTTCAGTGGAATGAGCCATTGCCAAATTAGTGCTAGCCTTTCACATCTATCCAAGATAAGACTCAAGCAGCGTGTCGCAGAAGACGCGGTTCATCGGATTTATAAACTCTGGTCGTCTAACGTCTGACTGTCCACAGCGGTTCTCTTATTCCAATGAGACCGCGGTAGTTATCGTTCGTTTCCGCCTGCTCAAGGCAACTATTTCAATGATAAGCAGGATTCATTTGCGTTTGTACATTTGGAGAAATCTGCATGACCCTGCGCAGAGCGGCAACCAATTACGGAATTTAGTGATGGCGTTTCATAAACTAGACAATAAAGAATGTTCTTGAACAGTTCCTGATGAGTTTTCCTTCATAGAGTAAACCTCTGCTCAATTAGTCATTTCGCACTAAATATTTCATCTTGTACCCAAAGTTTATTCATTTTTATTTTACGGCAAAGTTGCTATTCCTTTTTAATTATAATAATCCTATATTTTTTAAAATTTGCTTTTCAATGCTTCTTTATTCATAAAATTAACCCAAAAACATTGCCATTAGATTGTTCACCAATCACTATGATAATTTGGGGCAGAGTTTAATAATTCCCGGATCATCATCCTGCTGAAGCTCAATCCACGAGTGCCGTCTTTGAAAGTTACCCAAAAGTTTGATTTTACATTTTCACTTTTTTGGTACCGCCCGTTCAAATTCGAGCGTCCACCATTGTACCACCAACCACCTTCGTAAACAATAGCCAAATGATAATCGGATCGCTCATCATTATCGCGATCCTTGGTCGAGAACATCCTATCTTTGTGACCTATCATCGAATCTCCTGCTGTGCCGCTATATGATCCCACGGTTCTAAGGCGGTACTTCTCCCTCTCACTGCCTATTTGGAACGCAGTATAGCGTGCATACGCGTAGTTGCCACTAAAGTCCTTAACCTCCACGATTAACTCATGATCCCGGGCGGTCGTAAGTTGGTGAACGTGCTCCAGACCGAGCCAAAATTCGCTGTCCAATTCACCAAAGCCGTCTCGGTAGTCGGCCCAGTTCCGGAAAAAATCAACCGATCCGTTGAATCGATTTTGCACTACAATCCAACCGCCATCAAACTTTTCCATCTCACAATACACTTTAATCGAAGAACTAGCGTTGTTAACACCGATGAAATACACTCCCGAAACGTTTGTGGGTGCATCCTTACAAGATGCGTAGGTTGGTGGCTCAGTCCCTGCTGTTGTCATCGTAGACGTTGTTGGCGGCGTTGTTGGTGTGGTGTTATCTATTTTGGGTGTTGACGATGTTGGCGTTGAACAATCCGGTCTGCGTGATTTGAAGGAAAGCAACGTCTGTTCCAGGGTTTTGAATGACGAATGATTCTTCTTCGGAATGTAGTTGAACAGCCTCTCACGCAGGCGATCATGGTTTGCACACGACTTTTGATTTTGAAGAATTACCAGTAAATTATTTTGGAGCTCACTCATGGTACGATCGACATTCTTCATGAAATCGGTCAATGTGTTCTCGTGGTTTATACGGTTCCGTTCCACTTCTTTGCGGAACTCTTTCTGTTCACCTTGAATTTCGATCAACTTACGATCCATATCGTCAAACTTGTCCAACAGCAACTCCAACATGTATCTCAAAATTGTTTCAACCGGCAGTGATTCCAGGGATTCGTCCACGGTATCAGCACTCTTGTCAGCTGACGTTGCGTACACAAATGCACAAACAAATAGAAAACAAATTGTCAGTTTCATTTTAGAAGGATGAAGCTGAGAGGAGAACACCGAGTCTATTGCAGGTTTAGTCCGAACTGTGCTCCAATGTTTGCGTTGCGCCAATTTTATATTAAATCATTGCCTGTTTCTGTCACAGTTTAAGCGTGAGAAAATGTCGGGACCAGACTTTTTGACGGGTGTCCGCTGCTATGGTACTTGCCACGTTAAAAATATGCTTTCGTTAGATAGCAATGCCATGCTGCCTAGCAGAATGGCTTAAGGGAGGCTTTCGGATGATAAGCGATTGGATACAACTCTTTCATTCGTACTATTGCATCCATTGTGCCTCTGAACACGCGGTTCATAAGTTCAGTAAATTCGCCTGCCGTCTTGATGACGACTTGTGCTGCCTTACTGGCCGTCCACAACAGCTCTCGCGGGAGACCACTGTAGTTATCGTTCGCTTCTGACTTAGTGAAGTAACCAGTTGGATGATAAGCGCCTTCATTGATGTTTGTACCTTTAGAGCAAATTGACGCAAATTTGGACTAACATATTTTAGTTCATCGAGACCATTAAGCTGAGCAAGAACATTAATTGTGATGCTGCGCG
>NC_064877.1:58028146-58045646 GCF_943734665.1 Anopheles aquasalis
CAGCTGGTGCAGCGGCTGTCAAACCGAGCCAGACCTGTCTATGACCGCTTTTACGATTGCCAATTGATTTTCTTATTTGATTTCCACCTCACCACCCCATCGTTTTTCCGCACGGGGTAATTATTTTAATGATGGTCTCCGCGAAATGAAAAGCAAAAGAAAAAAAGGGAAAAACGTGGAGGGAAACCGATATCGATTGTCTGTGCAATCTGTGGCACTGTGGCTGGAGGAGGATCACCACATCACCGAGCAAGTTGCAACAGGGCGAGCAAAAAGGATTGCCTTGAAGTGGTTCAAAGTAAGTTATTAATATCTAAAATTTATGAATTCTTTACAATAAATCAACCTGCGGCCGCCTATCGACTGACTAACTTAATAATGGAAGACAGGCGCCACATGTGTATGAGCGACACCCTTCATTCGCTTCCCCTTTTGCCTCTCAGTTAATCGATTCCTTGCTGCGTATCGCGCCAAACGACGACGGCGACGACGATTACTTATCGATCGAGGTAATGATCATTAATGGACGCTCGCTCAACGACCGCTGGCCAGGCCTTTATGCTAAAGCACATCGATGCGATTGGTAATTATGATCCGGCGACCGGTTACAGACAGCAGCGGCAGCAAGTGATTGTTCTTAATCATCGTTAACATGCACAAAGCCGCATTCATGGACATCCCTTACGTACCGTACGACATTAACGCGAACCAGGCTTGATAGTTTTCCGATTAAAAGCCTTCGATTATTGGCATTTCAATTAGCCAGAGACGATGCACACGAACGCTAATGGTGGATTTAGGAAAAGTAACGAAAGCAAACAACGCAATGCGTGTGCAATGCGAAATGGAACATTACAGAAACATTCTCCAGTCCGTCTTTACGGTGCTCGCGGATGGCATCTTTATTGGCCAAGATCGAGTTAATCGCTCGCGATGCGCATTATGTGATGCACTGCGCCACCTCTCTTCGTTCCCTTTGATCCAACACCGACTTTCGCGCTCCATACGCGATCCACTATTGAACCGTTTGATTTCTGCTGCTGCATCCACGATCCACGGTACCAGATGCATCTGAAATGGACCACCTCTCACTGGGCGAATGTTTATGAGAATTATCGGGAATGAAATGGCGCTATCTGGTCATTACTGTTGCTCGCCCCCTTTTAACCAATCTCTAGCCACCGGGTCTCTGGGTAATTAAACTATTGGCTACGAAGCGCAGACATTTCGAAGAAGGCGCCATATCGGAATGCTTCTCCCCCGTGGGAGAGATGATGGTGGTCCAGACATTACACTTCCCTCCGCATTCGAAGCATCGTATTTGCACCACACTCACATCAGACACATCAAACGCTCCGGCGGAACTCCGTATTTCATCTACGAAATGGACGGGCGCCACCAGAGAGTGGGGGAATGGTTTCGCTTTGATCTTCAAGACCTTCCGAAGATTTGTGCTCCAGTCTAGGTGGTGTGCGGTCGCGTGGCCAAAAGTTGTGTAACACAATTAAGTTCTAATTTCTCTGTGGCCCAAGAGGCCACACGCCACACCCGAAAAGGTTGACCGCGCTGCTCCAAGGAGGTTCGTAGTCGAAGGAGAATTTTGTCGAACACACGAGAAGGGATAAAATTGAAGTTTTGGAATGGATATCTGGCAACAAAAACGTTCAGATCGCGGACTCTACTGCATGGAGTGCACTCGCGCTACATTGTCAATCGTTCCCATAGGCTGCGAGTTGGTTGCCTGCCAGGCCTGTCTGCGAACTATGTTTCGTGTTCAATTTGCAGGACGCATGATCCGGCGCTCAACTCAACGAAATTGGCCTCATCAGGATCCTGGGCTCGGACCTAGGGGCGCTCTACGGAAGACATAATCCTTCCCTCGTCCTGGATGCAATCAGACACACACAGAGGAGGACTCGCCCTAGCCGGACATACAAGCTAAGCCCTAATGACGGTGCTTCGGGGACCGTCATCTGTCATGCGAACGCAGTGGAGACTTCCAAATCAAGGGAAACCGTTCCTACCGTTCGGTTGTGAGCTTTGGTGAGACTTTCAATCATGGCAACCGAGCGCACCGGCGTTGGAGCTCGTCGTCATCGCCCGAGGGGCTCTCGTGTCATTTCAAAACTAATCTCGGGTGTCGAGTCCCACGGGAGAGCGAGCGGTGGACATGACCGGTCGGCTAGGCTCCAGGGGGAAGGCATTTGTCACCTCACGGATCGGATGTGTTGCCTCAATTTTTCCCGCTTCTTCTTTTTCGCTTTCGCTCCAAGCGTCCACAAGTTAAACATTGGACCAGAGCGCAGGTCAGACCAGCGAGTGACCAGAGGCTCTAATACTTTGTGATTAGAGGGCGACACATTGGTAGGATCAGCAGGGGTCCCTTGTGTGTCTGTGCGTCATACATGTGGAGCTGAAATTACATCCACGAGGCGAACGCTGTGTCCTCCACTGGTACTAGGTCCAGGAACTTGGACTTGGACGATGTCCTGGACAATGTAGTTGCTTTTTCTCTCTCTCTCTCTCTCTCTCTCTCTCTCTCTTTCCTTCTCTGGGTGTCTGGTGTGTGATGGAAAAGCAAATTGTCGCTGGGCGAGGAAATACAATAAAAGTTGATAATGACTCCGGGGATCGATGGGACCGCGTCGACGTCCGGATCGAGCGCTGCATTCGTAACCTCCTGCAGTGGACCGAGCGAGGAGCGGTCGCGCAAAAGTGAGCCACAATGTGGCCGTTCTCCCGTCCCGGCTGGTGAAGGACCTCTTTTTATCCGCTACAAATTTCCCGGTGCCACATCATCATCGGGCGCTCTGTGGCTTCGATCTTTGGCCTCCTTTCTCCGGCCAACATTGGCATAAATTAGATTGTCTCCGAGACATTGTGTGCGCGGTTGAGATGGCTCTCGATTCGTGATGTGACTCGATCGTTTGGTGGATGATGAAAAGTTGGACGTATGACGCAGTTGGTCGATGGTGACGGATGACGAAATCAGTTCAGGACCAAATGACGTTACTAATTGAGCGCAGAATGGGGTGACGATGCAGGAATCAACTGGCTTTATTGTCAATTGTGGGCTTAAATGTTCGTACTTTTGGAACTACTTTTAGAGAGCAATGAAGTGAGTGCTATAACATCGTTTGGGTTCCTGTGCAGTGTTTCGTTGTCCCATGCGATGCAATACGGTTTGTCTGGAGTGAAGCTGTTGAGTGGAACAATGGTTTGGTAGTCGAGATATGCGTTTATTTTGTTTTGCAGAAAAGCTGGACGTTTATCACTGTAGATGGTTTCAACGACTGCAATGTATTTGCAAAGCTAAAAGAACAATTTATCAATTGTATGTTCCAGGTTTTTGGTAAACAGTAAAAATAGGAAGCGATTATCTCAATATGAGTTCTTTATTCGAAAATACAACATTGTTGCCGATATGCAAGCTTAATAAATGTTATTCTTGCCATGTTTGAAGATTAGTTTTCAAAATGCTTACCCCAAGGAGATAACAGCTGAACAAGTGCGAAATAGAAGTGACATAGAGTGAGTAAAAATTAATCTAATTCGAAACAAAATAAGTGGCAACTGTCAATATTTCTTAACAATTCCATTAAGCCAACAAAGTCGTTTTGTTATGCTACTCATTCTTCTAGACCATTTTTGTTAAGCTACATTCCATGAAATTGCTTACAAGACTATAATAAAACATGTCATTTCAGTGCCTTTACAAGTGAAATCACTGCGAAAAGTAAGGTTTTGAAGCTCTCCAAAAGCTCTTTTTAATAGGAAAACATCTGAATATGTTGCATTACCTAATACAAGTAGAACAAGTTCCTAGTGAACAAGAGCTAGTGAAGAAATGGGAAGGATATTACTAAGACACTGATAATATTACTAAGACGCGATTGTAAACATCTTAACTGTGTCTTTCTTTAAATGGATAATCAAATAGAGTTGCTTGAGAGTCCCGTAAACCTGATGCAAAATTCGAACAGATTCTGAACCTAAACCGAAAATCCAATCTTAGTGCATTTTTTTCAACCGATTATGATTGTCCTTTAACCACACGTCAGCCGAACAAATCACTTCCTTCCAATTTCACTAAATTTGATTTTTATTTCGATTTCTTCACCTCTCTTCCACAGAAGGACTCATTTCGTACAGCATTCCGAAGGGTGTGATCCGCGGCGTGGAGGTGGATCTGTCGGATCGCACGTACGACGGCGAGGAGGAAGGTGATCGGCTCGTGCACGGCCTCGGCCAGCTCGTGGACGGCCAGAAAGGGGCCGACAACTTCCGGATCGACATACACGGTTTCGGCAAAGGTAAGCCAGCAAATAGCTCGGATTTTATTTTTTGCCAAGTTCATTCGACCCCATTCCGCACGATTGAACGCAGTCCTTTGATGCATAAATTGATTTTTGAGCGGCGGTGGTCGGTGGGTGGTGTGATTAATGGAAGAAGACGGCTTTCCGAATTCTGCGCGATGAAGGAATGTTTAATTTTGTAACCAAATGCCAAGATGTCGGCTCCGTGGTCCGTTCGATTGCCGTACCTGCCAAAAACCTGCATTCATCTCTCGCCTGGCCTCCCGAATCGGAAGGCTCAGGTTCGTCCTTTGATACCCGTTCGCCTCGGCATACCATTGACGTCTTTGAAGGTGGTTTGTGTGCGCCCAGGAATCGATTACAAATACTTGGCCCCCCGTATATGTGCCAATGAGTTGGCTGCTAAATGCACTCCACAAGAGCACATACACGTTTCGCTTTGAAAGGCCATTAAAAGCTTTGCTAAATGTTGCAATAATTCAACTTCAAGCTCTCCTTGGAGTTGTCCCTTCCTGGCGTTCTTCTTCTCTCGGCGCTTTGATCGAACACACGCCAATGGCTCCAATGTTTTCCCTTCTTAGAGTAGCAGCAGAAGGAACGATTCCATTCCAGCTCGATGAAAAATCCAACAAAAGAAAATCCTTCGAGTGTTTGCCCTCGTATTAAATACTTACTCGATTCGTTGTGCGAGTGTAAGGGTGCGGCTGTCAAGTGGTCTCGACTGTCTGCCAGGTGGCTGCACCCATCATGATGTATTGGGTTCGATGCAAGGACGTGGCCCCCCACTCCCCCCCAAAAGGAAATCATTCCAGCAGAAGCAGAAAGAAAGGATTTCCATCGAACGTCGAACGAGACCCTTACCCTCCCGCAACATACGATATGATCCTATCGACTGAGGGCAAACAGATCGTTTTCTTTGTTCTTGTTTGAACTTGCACTTGCAAAACACTCATTTGCCCGAGAATTCAAGCCCTCCAGAGAGAGCAGGAGTGCAGCTCATGTGTGAAAGCGGTGCCCGATTGTTTGTTCATGGTATCCCCCCCCTCCCCCCCTTCCTCTCTGAATGCAAACTGGGGTGTAGTGGAAGGCACAAAACACCGGGAGCACCGACGGGGTGAAACATATTCTTCGTTTAATTTTTCCCCAAGTCACTCTACTCGACTCGACGGATACCGTTTGGTCCCTTGGAATTCGTTTGCAATCCATTTTGCATCCACATCCGACTCTACCTCCCGCGGGGAGCTATTGAACCGCCATCATCATCATCAACACCATTTGCGAGAGGAATGGCTTGGAATGGCAGCAACTACACACTTTTCGTACACTTCTCCTCTTCGCACAGACTCCCCGGTCGGAAATGTATGCAAATAATTGTGTGAAACACATCCTCCTCTGCTAGCTGAAGAGGTGGTAGGTTGGGGGTTCAAGGAGGTTCTGACACAAACGACTCTTGACTTGACTTGGCTGCTGCTGCTGCTGCCGCCGGTCCAAGTGAAGGGTTGTTTGCCTCCTATTTGTTTCGAAAGTTAATTGTTTCCACTCGGAACAACACTACCATCCGTGCTCACGTACTGGGAACCAACGTTCCCGTGATCCTGGCCCTCAAGCCCTCAGGAGGTGCCCAACCCAGGAGCCGGTACCCAGCAGCCGTGTAGGGGGGGGCAAGCAACTTCTTCTGCAACTGACACCGCTAAGTACGGCGAGCACTATGAGTCGGCACTTTGTTTAAAGTTGCGGACCTGAAAGGACATCCCTCGCCGTCGTCGTTCGCTCTCTTCCATAACATTTTGGCCGATGGCGTCTTCTCGAAGGCTACTAGCTACTCCATGGCACGCACCGAACAACCTCACGTCGGCCAGGAACGTTGCAACGTTACTTAATGATTTGTGGATCGCTTATGAAGCGTTGGATAAGCCCACCAGCCCACGCCCTCGGTGTGACTGGGTGTGCCATTTTCAATTACCAGCCCATAGCAGCTCAGTATTGCCAGTAGAGTAGAATTGGAAGCGAAAGCAGCAGCAGCCAGCACACATTTGCTAGCACCCTGGTCAAATGGTTCTCGATTAAACTAATGCGGTTTGTGAACTTAAGCAACGTTCAGCAGCTACGGACGTAGAGAGCAGCAACTAGCGGAAGGCAGCTCTATGTAGCCCAAGCGTGGTGAAGGATCATCGACTACATCTGTCAGAGTGCACTTGTGAGAGCGTGAGGGGGCCGGGAAGAGTGCACTAGCAGCAACAGCATGCAACACTACTAACATTGCTCCATTCGCAGTCATGCCTTGGACGCCATTTACCGGTACCGGTAACGCTTTTAAAGGTTACGGCAACTTCCGCTGAGGAATGCAATAGTTCTGCCACTGTGCTGTAACATAAATAATGTTGAATGGCTGCAGGTTGCTACCCCGTCACTTTGTCGGATTGATTCATTAAAGAGGGAGGAAAACGGAGGATTATCGGACGGTCAGCTTGGGAAATATGTTGGAACTCTCACTCTCGTATTCCTACGTCACCTTCACGCTAGTGCATTCATTCGTTAGCATATTCGATACATTGGCAAAGCTTTCGCTATTCAAAGTCCGGCGGCGCCCGGGGTCGCGTTCATCAAACGCAATCTCCATAATCAATAAAGCTTAATAATCCTAAACCACATCACCACACCAGCTGGCCACCTCGTACATAATTCTCACTCGCTCACAGACGCCACCGCTGCAATGGCCACTGAGGAACGGTGGTTGGACAATTTTGCCCCCTCAAAACCCTGGATCCGGATTTTCCATGGAGTCTTTCCACAGGGGCAGACCAGAGAGCGACTGGACTTGGTATGCTCAGTGTGACTGCCAGGATGAAAGCTGACCATGGTCTGGACGATACCTGCAACGCCAAGAGGGGACAGAAAGTGGACAGGAAAATGGGAAAAACCGCTCAGGTTGTCGCTACGTGAGTTCCGTCGGCACCGAACTCGTAGCATCTGTCTCTTTGTGAAGCGGGGGGTTTCCTGTGGTATTCCGTTGTTCCGTTGGCTTATCCTACAATCGTATGCATATTATGGATGCGATGGATGCGATGGACCCCGGAATGGGTCGTCGTCTTCGTCCATTTGTGGTCACGGTCCCTGTCTCTGTGACCGTAATCTGTTCTAGCTCTGCCCGGTACCGGTCAAGCCTGAAAGGAAAACTGGAGCTGGACGTGCAGGACTTTCGAAACCACAGCTGTATGTGTGAGCGCATGTGTGTATGTGTGTAAGCCACAGTAACCCTTAAAACCATTGTGACAATAATTTTCGATTAAATGAATATAAAATGACCGAGTGCGATCTGCAATTCAAAACCACATACCACCGCCAGCGCCTCCGCTTCACGCTTCGTTCTCGTGTCTCGTGTTTCTGTTCCTTTCGGTTGGTTGGTGTCTTCGCCAAAAATAAGCCTTCTAGAGAGAACGTACGAACAAACGGACGAGGGGCAAACGGGTGTCCCCTTGGTGTCCACTGTATCGTAATCTGGTTCCGGTGATCCGGAATGCAAATCGTTAAAAATGTATGCTACATGTTTTACTATTTGAAAATGGAATTTAAAAAACCTGCAGCACAGTACAGTTTCCTGCGTCGATTGTATCTATCCTAGCAAGTTGTATGGCGATTAACTGTAAAGTGATTAAATAGATCATATACATAGAATTTATACTGATATTTGAGCGAATGCTACAACAATCTTTGGCTGATTGGTTGTTCTTTCTAAGCAACAGAGCAAGTAGAACAACAATTACATATATTTTAAACATGCATTATGAGCTATGCGAAATGAAATGGTTGATTATCTTGAGCAAAAATAATGAAAAATTATTTCTACAAAAACCATCAAGTCAGTCCAGAGATTAACCAATTTAACACATCAATAGTTGTCAGAACAGGACCAGGGAAATGGGAACAAACTCATGTCTCATTCAATAAATTAGTAGAAGCTGATATTATACTGAAATAGCGTAGGTTGGATGATTTCAAAAAAGGCAAATGTTTAACCTTTTGTACCAGAGGTACAACATGAACACGAACATGTTGATGGTGGAATATCAGTGTGAAAAAATATCAGGATCTCAAGTAACAACTTTGCTACATACCATCATTTTCGTGTAGCATGGGAAATTACGATGTAGATTTCAAATCTACATGAGGTGGAGCATTTCGAATATTATTATTATTGGAATGCCAATCGAAAGATGAAAGATGATGAATGATGAATTAATGGAAGTGAATGCTTCCACGAACTCCCAAACATTGGGTCGCTTGCAAATATGCGTTCCGGTAAAATGTTAATTGAAGCATACCTTAAAAAGTTATGCTCAATGGCTTATAGGAATGAAAAAAAACATTCAATCTAATTGATTTTGAACATCATATTTTTTTTATCTGAGAACTCAATTATGTCCGCTATCAATTTTAAGCAAACTAAAACAAAATACCGAACAGAAATATCAAAAGCTATGTGGTTCATTTCATCTCTCCCTCCTGTCCATTGTCCACAAAGTATTCTTAGTACCAATATGCATCGATGTCTCTTTTTTGAATCAAACCAAAAGAAGAGTATGACTAGAAATGAATAAACAAGTTGACTAATTAAATGTATCGCTGACGCAGGATGGAAATATTAAATCAAAGACCCTAACCCCTTAACGCTTTCATTGTTCAACAGTACAAAAGTTGCGATAAAGTTTTCTCAAAACCAAACGAACAATCTGGAAATCTAGAACCCTTTTATACGGACTCTCAATAAATCCAACCCTCACCCCCTTGGTCATTCGCATTCGTGACCCTCTCATAACTTAAAGCAAACAGTTTGCTTTGGATCATAACTCATCAATTCGCGCAGAACGGAGAAGGTTCAGCTCGAACCGAACCTCAAACCTTCGTTTGAGAACTTTTCGCCGATAATTAATTCCCTTCCCTCGTAGGACGACGAGATGGGTTATCACGCGTGTCAGCACGTCTGGCACAGTCCGCAAGAAACCGCAACCGCCAGTAGCTGGAGCACGACACGCGGAAGTATCGACTGGAAACCGGCAAACATTATTCACTTTAGCCTTTAGCCCGCCGATACGCAGGCGAAATCAAGAGTTGTGAAATCAATACCGTCATCATCATCTAAATCAATAAACCTCGAATTCGATGCCTTCAAGAGTGTCGCCAAGATTTCCGGCAGCTCTGCCAAGATGAATGCTTACGAGCTCGCGCAACATACCCGTCATAAGTATTGGTAACGGCGACAGAGTCAGGAGGCAGAGACATCGCCTAGACCAAGGAAACATCCGGGAAAGCAGGAAAGACGGGAAAACGGGAAATCAGCATGGGAGGGATGGAGGAAAATTCAAAAGTCGGTAAAACTTGCTCCAACGACCTCCACCATTCTCCGACTAATGCCATCTTGGCGCGAGGAAATGGTGCACGGCTGAGCTGGAGCGTGTTGAACGGAAGTCGCCCCGAAAAATCTAATAATGGAAATCATTACTCCTGCACGATACTACAGCTACAGCTCCCGCCACCCAAACCTATCAGGACAGAAGGCCCTCACGGCAGGAGCAGCGAGCAAACATGCCCTCCGGGTTCTCCAACTGAACGGCACAAGGATTGTCAGGGTCCTTGTGCCGGGTGCCAAAGGAGAAACGATTTTCTTAACCCTCCCTATTCCTGCTCGTGTTTTCTTTCTGGGACATCGATTCGAGTCGAGCTGCTGCTTCCGTGCTTCGGCGCGGGAACAACATCGGAAGTCGCGCTCGCTCGGTGACAGTGTGAACCCACCGGGGGCACCGGCTGCGCGAATCACCTCCCTTTAAAGCGTTGCCTTTTCAGGGCCTCAAGAATACCGTTTTAATCCCTCACAATTACCGTGAAAAGATTATCGGTTTTCGCTTTTCGGTTTGGCAAGAAGAGACGGCCTTGTGTAGGAATACTTGTAGAAGAGGAGGATGAATTTTGATTTTATTGATTTTCCAGAGTCTCACTTCTGCGGCAATAGCAGAATACTGCGGATTTTCGTTATGATAGCTGCAGCGTAATCATCGGAGTTCTGGTAGGAGAGAAGGCAAAAGTGCCTGACCATCTTAGTCTATTGGGGTTTTTGTTTAACTCTTTGAGACACATCGCTTAGTCCCTCGTGACCTTGTATGTTTGAAGCATGAGCAACATTATTTCTATTGGTGAACAATGTTTCAAATCCATCTATATCAGTGATCTCAAACTCACATTAGCATGAGGCCCACAGAAGAAAATATGAAGCAGTCCGCGGGTCACATAATTTGGTGGTGCATGGCTTTATTAAATCTGCGTTTTTCCTACCAAAGTTCAACCGGTTTCGGTGTTCTAGAGAGGTAAAGGCAATTAAAAAAATGGTTGCAGCACCGGAAATACGAAATTATGGAGCTCCGTTGCCGAAACCAATGATGGAGGCGCCTTTAATGATGGAGGCGCCAGGTAACCGGTAGAATTGTCACTTTCAAGGTTTTGTGATATAAATTAAAATCGCTCAATAAACCACGGATCTCAAGCTTTATGATGTGTTGAAAAATCACGAGTGAATTAAAAAATCTTGCGGAATCAAAACACGTTTTCAAATTGGATCGGACATTGAAGAAACACACTTTAGCAGATCGGTTGACTTTCGATTTTTTTCGGATCTTTTCCGCGGGAAGCAAAAATAACTCCTAAAATAAAAAAGGACTTCTCGTGAAAATTGATTTTGAAATGTTTTTTTATTCACATAATTTTCAATAAACATTGTTATTTCATTGCGCATCAATCATCACGATTTGTGCGTACCGAAATTCACAGTTCACGGATCATCATCCTGGTGAAGCTTAACCCTCGAGCGTCGTCTTTCAAAGTGTACCACCAATTTGATCCGTACGGACCGTTCAAATTCGCATAGCCACCATTGTGCCACCAGGCACCTTCGTAAGAAACAGCATAATTAAGACCGACGCTTTCATCCTTCCGATCTTTTGTTGAGAACTTATACCCCTTCGAGATTGTCAACGAATCACCAGCATTGCCTTCATACGGTCCAATGACCTTCAGGTTGTATTGCGCTCTCTCAGCGCCTATTTGGAATGCACTGTAACGAGCGTATCCGTATTTGCCGGTAGAATCCTTTACCTCTACCATCAATTCATAATTACGAGCCGTCGTCAGCTGGTGAATGCGCTCGAGTCCGATCCAAAATTCACCGTCCAGCTCACCAAAGCCGTCTCGGAATTGATCCCAATTGCGATAAAAATCAACCGAACCGTTGAACCGATGTTGCACTACAATCCAACCACCATCAAACTCTTTCATCTCACAATAGACCTTAAACGGCGCACTTCTAACGTTGTTCACTCTGATAAGATACACTCCTGACGCGTTTGTTGGAACATCCTTACAAGATCCGAAGGTTGGTGGCTCAGTCACCGTCGTTTGCGTTGCGGACGTTGTTGGTGCGACACAATTAGCAATCACTTTCCGCTCCATCTCTTCGCGGTGATCCGATAGTTCATTTTTTAGTTCCAGCAACTTACGATCCAGTTGGTCAAACCTGGCCAGTAGCTTCTCGAGCACGGCTCCCGAAATTCCTTCTGTCACTGGTGCCGTTGGTGTTGTCAGGATGGCTACGGTATCTTCAGGTGGCTGGGTTGTTGTGGCTGCGTATAAACTCTCACAAAACAGTAGCAGACAAATAATTATCTTCATCGTTGAGGGATGATGCTCTCGACGCTTCGTGTCGTTTGCTGGTCGAGTCGGAACTGTGATTCAATGCTTTTCGGCAAGACGTTTTATACCCGGATTTATTGCCCGGTTTTGTATACAGCGTGTTAAGCGTGAGAACATTTTTGGGAACAATTTGCGGGAACTGCGGATGTGCTATCCACCAAGTGGTATCAAGCAAACCTCAGTAACAGGTTTGCTTCTTCGGTTTGTGGTATACTCTTTGCGGTCCTGGAGGTTTCAACGTGAGGCTCGGTTTATCCATTCGATCAACTGTGGCTGAGTGCTTTGCTTTTCGGCGCTGTGTTTCTCTCGGTCGGGCTAACAAAACAAAAAACAGTTCTCACGATCCGACGGACGAAACCGCGGCAGTTATCAATAGCAAACGCATGTGCGAGGGTCACTGATTGGGGATGCTAACCGCTACAGTTCCTTACGAGGATTGTGGAGGGAACAGCGGTCCATTTGGATTAACATCTTTTAGTTCATCGTGCGCAGTAAGCAAGAACAGGTGTACGATGGTGATACTGTGCTTTGGACCGATGTTTAAGTGGAACTCCTGTACTTGGGATGGATCTTGTACCATCGTGCATCGGTCTCATGGTGGCTCTTTGAAAAGTCACAAAAATACACAACGTTCAGTACAACAAAATACCACTTATTAACAAGGTGCGATAATCAATATGGATAGACGAGTCAGCAAACGTTATACAAGTGGGAGAGTTCTATCAATCGAACGAATTAGTGGTTAACGATGATTCGAATGAAGTACAAACCGTTCTGTTGTGATGAAGATGACTATTCGGATACATAGAGAGATACTGATTGTTAAAACCTTCCAAGGGTCCTTCCAAGGATTCCTCTGGATCTATGTGGAAGACGAACAGAAGGAATCAGGATTAGGTGGTTCACAGTACAACCAGGTCTCATTCGAAGGTATCTATGGCTTACAGAGTGAATGTTACATAATTTGAGGTGCCCCTTCACCAGTGCCATAAAAATATTAGAGAAGAGTCATCCAGGCGAGAAAGTAGAGCAGTAGAACGAGAAAAAGAGAAATAGAAAGAGAAAGAAGAGAAAGGATAGAAGAGAGCAGGTGAAAAACCACGAACGGCGACAGACAGTGTTGAAACAGAACGCTGAAATAGAGGAGTGGTTGTTTTTTTTAAATTGAAGAGTGCAAATTTCGTCCAATTGTCGGTTTACGACCCGGCGTCAAATAAAGCTAAAATCATTCTGCAGAATACCGCGAATAGTCTCGGCTACGCTTCATCGCTAACAGTGACCTTGAGCATCGAATAGACATCCCACTCAAGAGTTTTAAAACTTCTTGTAAGATTAACACGTATGAATTAAAATACATTAACACATACCGCGGAAGCAAATGACTTGGAATTACAATTCAAACAATCGTGCCAATTTTGTACCCCTTGTAATCCAAGAATAGGAAGACTACTCCAGAACATAAAGAAAGAATTCCTCATCGAAAGGCCAAATAAAAAGGACATACATTATGCTTGCCTTACCGTGCTGGTGGCTTTAAATTGGTGTCCGTCTTTCCTGGCGTTCCGCTTTCGCTACTTTGTCATCCTTCCTTCCTTCCTTCCTTCCTTCGTTGCTTCGTTGGGCCGCTTCCGGCCCCCGGGTAGTGAGGATACTTTCACTTTCATGCCATTGTGGTCGGCCGGAGAGAACCCCCTGCTGGCAAGTAGCCACACGACCAACGTCTCGACACCCCCTCCCCCTTTCCCTCCCCACAATAGCTCATGTCAAAGCGATGTTTCTCATTCGTTATCTTGCCAAATCGTTAAGTACCGCCACTGGTCTGTGGTGGCGTCTGTTTGATTGTGTGCGTTCGCATGTAAGAGATTCTTTGGTCGATCGACTCGATTCGACTTTTGGAGTCGCTCCCCGTTTCCTCTCTCTGTATTCCGCCATCATGCCAAAAAGGGTGAGCTTCGCCTTCGCTAATGGCGTCACGGTGGTGGCGGTGGTGGTGAAGGCACCGGAGGCGTGTATTCCTGCCGAACGATTTGTAACGCGTCGCGGCAACGGAAACGGAAATGGTGGAGGTAGCGGCCGACGCTGGCAACCGGCAACCGGCCCTTAACGACATGGAAAACTGGTCGTTTTCCTTATCCTCGCCCCCCCATCTCTTGATGTGCCGGGGGCGGTTTTTATCTATTTTGCGACTAGCGTGCAGGGGGGGATGGGATGGACTGGCCGGCGCACTCTGGTGTGTTCGGTGGGAGAATGGGATGACTTCCCACTTGAAGTTCTGTTGCGATGGTACCGGCCAAAGGACATCATTATATTGAACCAACCGAGCAAGTAGTAATCCGTCCAATCGATTTTGCGCATCTGCATCGAACGGACCGATTTCGCGCTCACTCCTTTTCTCTCGCTTTTCTCTCTCTCTCTCTCTCTCTCTCTTTCTTTTTCTGCATACAAAACATTATCACAGACATTGATAAATGTGCGGGATTGGACAATGTTTATGAGCAAAAACATGATCTGCGTCGAGGCTTCAAGTCGCAACTCTTGGACTCTTTCTCGGATTGACAAACGGACCAGAGGTGGTGGAACACAAGAATCCCCGGGATGTAACAGGGGAATTCAGGGGGCCCAACCGGAACCAGCTAATGAAATTGAATTGAACATTCAGTTTCCATTTTTGTTTTATTGTCAACCTACGGGAGAACTACCATTCGGATCTTCCCACAAGTCCGGACTATGGCTAGGCGTACACGTGTGGGTCTCTGTGCCTGATGGTCGTGGCGTATGGTCGCGATTTCAATTTCCCAAATCCCACCGAATGTCCCACGGAACGCAGCAGTAATCCCGAACGAGCGCCCGGACACTAGCACTCACCAGATTGATGCCCTGTTGGATGCGGCAATGTAGCTGGTGCTATTTCCGGTGCTTCACCGGTTCCGGTTGGCCAATTTCAGGCCAGTGGCACCATCACCATCGCTACATCCACTACGGATCATTAATGAACGGTTCCGGATCGATGCGTGCCGTGCAATCGCAATCTGCTTCTGCGCTTCCAGCCCCTGATTCTCTGTTACACTGTCGGCTCTCTCCGGGACCGGCAACGTGACAGGGACCAGCGCATACCGACATGAGACACCCGGGGCCCGTGAGGTGACATTCGAAATCTGTTGAACATTTCCGCCGGAATGGTTTTCGCACTCGCGTGGTTTCCCTGGATGGTGTCTGTTGCCGGTAGGTGCCATCCGCTGCTCCCGGATTCGACGCGAATTGCGAATGCATCACACGCGCTGCGCCCGCAGGATACTTTCCCCGAAATGAAACGGGCGCTGGGCTGCCACTGGGGGCAACAAATAAAGCACCGGAAAGCAAAAGGTGATGGCGACCAACAACCGTCCATGGGGGAAGAGGGTGTTCTAATCCGTGCCGGATGGAAACCGAACGAAGTGTTTCGAATGTCGATTGTGAACGCTCCATTGGGTGTGGTAGTTTGTGTTGTTTTTTTATTTCTTCTTTCCCTTTAAAGTAAGCAGTTTTTGTTGGTTTTTCCAGTTATTTTATAAGGGAATTGCTTCGTTTAAACAAAACACAAGGTACTTTGGGACAAGAAATCAAAACTTCTCAATAGTTTAAATCCCTTCGTACTTTATAATAGTAGCTTTCTTGATCTTGCTGGTTCTTGATCTTACGCTTGCTGGTAACATTAAAAAGAAATCGTCCTTTCAAGCCCTGTTTTTAGTCTTTATAACAAGTCAGCACTTTTGGCACGTTGTTCAGACTGTGTTTCCTTTTGTAGATAATGCGTAAATTAGATTTTTATTGCTCTGTAATCTTTGAGAAGTGCTGCTAGGAACAGTATGTTCCGATTTATCGTATATTTATTATGAGGCTATCTATTTGAATCGATACTTCAATTCAGTCTTTCATCAAAGAGTTCTTCTTCGATAAATTTAAATTATCTGTTCTACCTATTTGATCATTGACGTTATGGTTAAAAATATTCAAACAGAAAACCAGCTAAATTGAGGCAGCCTTAGTTTACCTTATTATTTATTATTATTAATAATTAATTAATAATAAGGTATTATTATTAATAATAAGGTAAACTAAGGCTTCGTCCATTTATTTCTTAAATAATTACTGATAGAGCCTCTTTTTGGTTAACAAATATCTGCATTATTATGAAACATGATGTGCAAAACAAGTGTATTTAAATTTAATAACACTTTTGTCTAATTCAAATGAATAAAAAATCTAAGGCGTGATCTTGGTAAAAATTCATGTTAGCACTCGCAGTTCATTTTTATATAATTGGTTGTAACATTTTAGAAAAACATAAAATAAGCATTAGAGCCCATTAATCCACTCACAAATCTCCCAACGTAACTTCGCTTCGCTCAACACCTTCTGTCCTGCTCCTTGGCCACTTTACATTCCATAAATTTATGAAGGAAAAATCAGTACAAGCTCTCTGTCTCTCTTAAACTATTGTTTCCGAACCCCCTTGCTAGTCCCAGCAAATATGAACAATCCTGCTTTGCTACAATTGTTTCATCAACTACACAGGCGAGCAAGTTCCGCTCGGCTCCTCGACTTGTCGAACGTTAGCCGCAAGGCACTCCAGGCGCCCACAGCGCAAGGCTCGTACTCGCACTGTTCCACCTTGCAGAGCACAGCACAGCGAACGCGGTTTGTCTTGCGATGCTCCCACGACCAGAAGACAATGACAAAGGAAATTTCATTTCCCGCTCCACCAAAGGGAGTCGATCCCGGGAGGAGATCCAGGACAAAGGATAACCCAGGGGGTGTTCGAGGGGGGCACAAATGCCATTACAACTGCACTGCAAACTTCCACTGGTAACCCACTTATGTTTGCACTGAATTAAAAATATTTCCCGGAGATAAATTTAATGAAAAACAAACACCATACTTTCCACATCACCGCGCGCTCCGCACACCGTGGCCAGGGAGCCGTTTCCCTTGTTCGCTTCGTTCCAGGACGGCCAACCGGCCGGCTGGCCGGTGAGCGCTTTCTCCTCTTTCGTCTGAACCTTACAACGGAGTTACGCGATAGCGTGGCCGGCTTCATCTCTCTCTCTCTCTTTCTGTGGGTTCTCCGGCACTGGTCGGTCTTGCAAATTATGTTCCGTTCCATTCTCTTATCTCTCTTGTGCCACTAGGGCGGCGATACCACATCATGCGCATCAGGCTACCGGCCGCAATGGCATCCGGCAACGTTCTTTCCTTGGCTTCACGCAATCGCTCACCATCGTACGCGGCTTCTTTCTGCTAAATTGTGAAGTTATGTTGGTACCGGGTGCCTGCATAAACAATAGAATTTCTTCTCCTCATTCTCCTGCTGCGGCGGCCAAGTAATATGAGATCGCAGCGAGTAACCAAGCGAGGACTCCACAGTGTACCTCGTACAATCAATGCAAGGATGTGTGGCGTTTAGCATA
>NC_064877.1:58058146-58060646 GCF_943734665.1 Anopheles aquasalis
GAGGCAAAGGATCAAAAGGCTTAATTGCAACAGTTACGTAGACACTCGGGGGCACTATAAGAAAATGCTTATTTATTCAATTAGTTTCCAATAAACATTTTTAATTGGTTGTATTTCACCACAAATTACGCCAGCCGAGTTTCACAATTCACGGATCATCATTCTGCTGAAGCTCAACGCCTGGTAGCCGTTTTCGAAAGTATACCACCAAATTGATTTCCCATCGGCACCCGTCTTGTACGGTCCGTTCAAATTTGATTGATTTCCTTCACCGTACCACCAGGCACCTCCCCAATGAACAGCTGAATGATCACCGGCATAGTCATCATTGTCTCTGTCCCTCGTCGAGAACTTTCTCGCCTTGTGCTGCGGTGGTAATGAGTCACCTGCTGTGCCACTATACGATCCGACGGTCTTTAGACTGTAGTGCTCACTCTCACTTCCAACTTGAAACGCATTGTAGCGAGCATACTCGTAGTTGCCCCTAAAGTCCTTCATCTCGATCACTATTTCGTGAGGCCGAGCCGTTGTTAGTTGATGAATTCGCTCCAGCCCGAGCCAGAATTCCTTATCTAGTTCACCAAAACCGTCTCGGTATTGGTCCCAGTTGCGATTGAAATCAACTGAGCCATCGAATCGATGTTGTACCACAATCCAACCACCATCAAATTTCTCCATTTCACAATACACTGCAAACGGTGAACTGGCGTTGTTAACGCGGACAAGATACACTCCCGATGTGTTGTATGGAACGTCTTTGCACGATGTAAAAGGATTTAACATAGGATTCGGAGTTTTTGGTGTCTTCTCGTTAGATGCCACGTTGCTTTCCATTCGCTCCCGGTGTTGGCGCAGTTCTTTCTGGAGCTCCATCAATTTGTGATCGATGGAGTTCATCTTTGTAAACAACACCTCCATGCCGAATCCGGAAATTCCCAAAGTCACCGGTGCTTTTTGGATGCCGTCAATGTTTTCGGATCTTTTATTAGTTCCCTCTCCGTAGGCAGCAACACAAAGCAATAGAAAGCACACACTAAGTTTCATTGTGAAGAACTAATTCCACTACGCAGCCCCGAGTCAATTGGAGTTCAAGTCGAAACTGTGATCCAGTGCCTTTCGCAAGGAAATTTTATAATAAATTATAGATAGAGTAAGAAAAAAAAAGAAACAAAATGGCAAAAGAGGGCATTTGAATGATAAGCGAGTGAATCGGCATCCTTCTTCCGGTGCATTTGCAATTCAATGTCACTCATTTGCTAACACTAGCCAAGATAACAGCCGGGCATAGAGAAATACCGTTTATGCGCCCGATAAACTCCGGGCAACCGCCTTGTTTGATGGTCCCCATGTGAGCAAATCGGTTCTGGAGGCCACGCAGTGGTTATCACTAGCTTCCTCCTGCTTGAGCATCCAATGCTTTGATGATACGCGATTCACTCCGTTGCCTTCATTGACCCCTGGTACATCTATGAGGGAACTGTGGCAAATTTGAATTGGCATTTGTTAGTTTATAGAGCGCATGGTACGGGAACTGCTCATAGATGGTGATGCTGCGCAAATCAGCATCGAAGAACGACACAAAAGACTTGCTTGTGAGCTGTATCTCGTATCAGCGAAAAACAGTGAGTAGATGGTGCCACCTCATTGCCAGAAAGGCTTGGTAAGATTCAGTTAGTGGATAAAGATTAGAACCGAATGTTCGGTGGTCGCATAACAGTACTATTGCAAGTGTTGTCCGAAACAGTGGGTACAGCAGTGGCTGACACTGTGCCGATCAAGTGCAATCTGCTGTAATTGGATCGATCGCAACGGACACGATCGGAGGCGCATTTGGATTGTTGTGGAAGATGAAATGCAGCAAGCGATGTGAGATGCCATGCAATACGAACACAAAGATCATTTCTGATGGTATCCCTGCAATGTAGAGTGTCGTCTGGCCATGAAAAATTATGAACTTGCTCTGGTTCTGTGTACGTTATGCTCTTATAGTACTTTTGGTAGATCGCCACATTGTTCAACACAGCGATTGGTGTGATGAAGCCAGGCTGTATAGCTACAAGTTAGTGAAAAGATCATTCGACATGACATGTGCCGGATCAACTTACAAATGTCTGTAAACTGTAAAAAAAAACTGTACAAAAAGAGATCTAAATAGTGCTTCGCATACATGTTGCAGCATAATATGTGTAGCCCATAGAAGAAGGCTAAAAAACCGTGTTGTTCTGCTTTCAATCGCAGTAAACAGAGTCCTCATGCATCATGCAATGTAATCATAGTAACCTATGCGGAAAAGAGAATTGTCAGTTTGTCGAGTGTCTGCCAAGCACAAAAGGTTGCCAACTCAATCCATCATACGGATAGACTGCTGCAGGCTCCGATGTGCAATTGCCATTAAAACTAGCAGCAACGGCACTGGCAGCATCAAGCAGTTAAAACGATTATCGGATCTTATCTTCTCACTTCTCCCTTCTTCTTCTCCTCCTCTTCTCTTCACAGCACC
>NC_064877.1:58065646-58073146 GCF_943734665.1 Anopheles aquasalis
TTAAAGCTGTACCGTTCACCGCATCCATTGGCATCCGCACTCGGTGTAATACCCATTACCGAGGAGAAGACTCTTAACGTACCCGCGCATGCAAAACATTCCCACGGTGAAGCATACATCAATGTCTCACCGTCGCTACATCCCCAGCACTAGACACTCTCCTCTTCGCTGCTCAGCATACGACGTTGGTTGGCTGTTCGATTTGCCCACTCTCTCTGTCGGTTTATGTACGTTTCCAATCGATTGAACCTTCCCGCCTTGAGGTCATTTGGTTGTACCACAGTCGCGCTGGAAACTCAGAAATTGCGCGTTTCCGCGTGGGGAGCGAAGATTGTTTGTTCCGTTGGTTGGAAGGCCGTCGCCCACTTTCCACTCAACCGGACCATCGCTGCGGTGTTAATCCCCGGGAAAACGGTAGCGACGTGATGGTGTCCGCTCTGTATGTGCACCATCGGGACCATGTAAGGGCCTGGGTGTGAAACCGCAGTTCCTGCCCGAAGACCCATGCTACAACTTCTGCTCCTGCTCCTGCACTTGGTTTTGCTGATTTTGCATTAACCCATCATCTACCACCACCATCATGCCCGCCACAGTTACAATTACTACCATGGGAACGTGGTTCCGTTTCCGTTGCATATCCTGGCCACCGGGTCGACACCGTAGCCGATGGCCATGGTCACCGGCGCGGATTCAATGGAGCGAAGCGCATCCGCATCGGCGCCCCGGGAAGGAGCGAAATTGGAAATGACAACATGCACATAAAATTTTATTGCAATTGCAACAACAAATGGCACTAGCACAGTTTGTTTCCACCTTCCCGCGACTGTTGCATTCGTGCTTGTGCCCTTTCGTCCCGGCCGGAAAGACCTTGGATGTCTCGAGGAGTTCGTGCAGCTAGGACAAGTCTACGAGTTGCAGTCGTCCTCTTTACGACTACCTTTCTTTTGTTCTTTGTTTTTCTCAAACTCGAACAACATTCGAAATGGAATCGTTTTCCCTTGGTGGCGAACAATTTTCCGGAAGGTCGTTGGGAAAATTGAATCTCGTATTCAGGCGTTGGCCAGTGTTTTGTTGCTGTACCAGTCTCCAAAGCCTTCTGCTGTGTGGTGCATTGCATTGTGGTTTAGCGTAGGACGATTTTATGCTCTTGATGTTACGGCTGAATATTGGTCCTAGCCACAGGATATGCAATCAAAACTAATTCATCCCCCTGAGTCACAAATCGAACAATCCTGGAAAATGGAACAATGGTACTGCTGCTCTTCTTGGAATCATTTTACTAAGTAATAATCGTTTCTCTAAGAAATCGAATCGATATTCAAATGGCCCTCTTTACGCATGCCCTTCCTGGTGGTTCAATGCCGTTAATTCCTTTCGTATCTTTCCCCCCTTTGGCAGATGTACCCGATATCGTGTGCCAGGAGTACGCGGTACCGCACATGCAGGACCTCATACCGAAGATCCCCGGTGGCTACGTGAGCGTCCGGATGACGCCACCGACGCTGAACAACATCTTCCCCAAGCCACCGCCCGTGCCACCGCCACCGGAGAAGTACTATGCCGCGACGGCCATCTGCAAACCGTCCACTACACCGACCACACCGTCGAACCAGCAACAGCAGCAGCAGCAGCAACAGCAGCAGCAACTGAACGCGTACAGCGACCTGAGCGACCTTGGCGTATCCGACGATGATCTGCAGCTTAGCGAGTATCCGCGCGACAAGCTGGTGATAGTGGAGAAGCTCGGTTGTGGCGTCTTCGGTGAGCTGCATCTGTGCGAGACCAAGGGCTACAGGTGAGTGGTTTGTGTGTGCTTAGTCGGGGATTAGCGACAAATCGTTCGCGAAAGCCGTCGCATCCAGGCTTTGATCCTGGCAATTAATTATTCGACAAGATTGCCAAACAAGGCCGATAGGTTGTTCTGGCGACGTGAACGAGATGGGTGAATGGGTTGACAATTTGTTTTCTTATTTTGTGAATTGAAGTGGTTCACGGCATCACTAGGGTTTGATTTTATTACTGGAAGATATTCAGGCGGCTTATCGCTGTGCTTAAGATGAGAAAGGCTTAGTTACATAGGGATAACGCCTCCATGATCAGCGCAGAACAATTGCTGTTGGATGCTTATTGTCTTTAGAACAGAATACAGTTCAAGTTGCTAAACGCCAACTGATTAAATTGATTTTGTATCCATTTTGGTCTCTTATTTATTTATCAAAATGCCCTTTTATGCTTACACATTGTACATTATTTTAGACCACAGAAACTCTACCATAGAGTCATAAATGCATCCTCAAAGAGGCTACACTAACACTTACAGGGTGCACCATCACGTGGCACCCTATTTTAAAGTTGAATAACTCTGTCGTTTTTCAAACGATTTTAGAAAATAAACCGGTTTTATTAAGGTTATTTTATGCCATTTATAGTGCCATACACAAAATCTGATATCGATCAAATGACAGCCTT
The DNA here is from genome assembly GCF_943734665.1 of Anopheles aquasalis. Lineage (NCBI taxonomy): Eukaryota > Metazoa > Arthropoda > Insecta > Diptera > Culicidae > Anopheles > Anopheles aquasalis. Next base: position 58,068,116 of record NC_064877.1, read on the forward strand.
CAGTCGGCATACAAAAAGCGCCCCTTTTTCGGGCATTTTGGATTGTATTTGACAACATTTAGGGAGTTATTTTTTTCAATTTAGCTCTAGTATTTGCTTTAAGTTGTTTCATAACTTTCAATTTGCGACATAGGAGGAAACTGACATTTCTTCATCATCCATTACACGATCGCAGTTTCCACTATTGACTGATTTTTTTCCAATGTAACGTGTGACAATTTCAGTACGCTTTTTAAACGTGAAGTGATGCATTACTTAAATAACATAGACTGAAGTTTCAGAAACTGACCCATTTGGCCAAATCGGCTGAAAAATAACAGTTATTCAACTTTAAAATAGGGTACACCTTGATGGCGCACCCTGTATAATGTTCAGTTCTTGCACAAGAAACTCTTTCGACAATCTTTGTCTTTTAATTCATGCGCTTCGCAGAAAATTGAGTATCCTTCCAGGTTGATCATCGGACATCGTCAAAGATTTTTAAATTATCTTACATATTTTTCATACCATGAAATACGAATACCCTTGAATTAATGATGGAAATATGTGGAGAATCTATTACTCCTACAAGCCATAATGCACAGTCCTACCAAGCGCGTGCAGCAAGGCGCTCGTTATGGTCACATTCGATTAAAGTTTTTAATTCAAAAAATTAAACCACCTCCTCCCACACATTAATCATCGTTCACTAACTCGTTTGTCATCAGCACCGGCGCATCAGCTGAGTAGCTGAGACTCCTTCGTCCTTCGACTTATTAAAAACTTTTCGCCCAACAACGTACAACGAACCAGCGCCAAAGGGCCACCATCGAGAACCATCGGCTATACGTGGCACTTGCGGTACAATCTTTATCAGATTATACTTTAATGAACGATGGTCTGCTTGCTCGCACGGTCGCTCGTACGCAAAGCACATCATATGTTATTTATGTTCAGCGCTGTAATGAAGTAGATCCTCGGAAACCCTTCGACCGTGGTTTCCGATGGTTTTCGTCAGTTCACTGGCTGACTGGCTGGCTGGCTGGTGCATTAGCAGCGCCACCAACCAGTTCCAAACTTTGCTGTCTCAATTTAAAAGCTCGGTTAGAACAGCGGAGCGGATCCGTATCCCCGCATATGTGGCAGAACCGGGGGCAGGTATCGGTTGCGAGCGCAATAAGCTCAATCTCGATCCTCGCCGTATCGTGTGGCCTGAGCTGGAGCTGAGACTGAGAGCAAGAGCTTAAGAGCTCACTCTCGGGCACCGTACCGGACCCAGTTTCCGCTTCCATATGAGCCAAAAACCACGTATCGGACGAGGGGACTGCGTTTCGGCCAGCGCACGGGTGGTATAGTTTGTTGTAAATTGAATAAATATTTAAACCCATCCCAGGACCTTAGCACTAGCACCTCGAACGAAACTTTTATTGGACGGATGGAAAGTTTTCCTTTTTTCTCGCTCACACACTCCACCACCATCATCACCATCATCATCATCGTCGTCGAGGAAAGTGCTGGGGTTAGGGACAAGACGGAAGTGAACCGAAGCAAAGTTGGTCGTTTGCATACACACTCGAGGTGCAATGGACGTAGCTCCACTAGCTCTTGCAGTGGACGGATGGACTCTCTCTCTCTCTCGAAACAACTAGCTCGTGGTAAGCCTGCTTACGCGCGACTCGGACGCTACAACAGAATCCCGGAGTCCGCGTGTCGACAGAGCCAAGGCAAGGCCCACCACCGTGCACCATGTGGACTCCGTGACGAGTCGTGACGTAGCTCTGGACTTGCACGTCATGCCCGGCCCATCATCGCGATGAATAAAGCAAGCCCGAAACATGGCGTTTGCCTGTGCCAAACTGAGTGACGACAGGCCAGCGTTGTTGCGTTACGATACGAGAGACCCAACCATCCCGGCATCATATTCCACGAACGTAATGGAAGTCGGGTGCTTGCATAGCGTAGCGGGAGTCCGGAACATGAACCCCTAGTACTCGAGGCGAATCGAGACCCCACCCGTTCGTTCGTCCGTTTCGTGGAAGTTGGGCTCTGAATTTTAAATATCAACTCCTTCCATTAGGAGTCTGTTTACAACGGACTAAAGTCCCCCCGGCCGACCAGCAGGACCAACCAGTCACCAGTCTGTCACGGACACTTGCATGTCGTTGGCGGAGATGGGTTCTCCCTTTAAGGGCTTCAAATTGAAATAGTTAAAAATCCTTTCTTTTTTTTTTTGAATATCTTAAAACTTCTGTTCGGCGGCTTTGGTCTGACTTAGGGAAGTTTGCCGTTAAATCTCACAAAAAGATAGTAATTGAAAATGAAATAGAATCTTTTTCCTGGCCCTTCGAGTTACGTACAAAAACTCGAAAAACCTCGTCAGCAGTTCAACTGTTGAGTCTCGGGGCAGTTCTTCCCTACAGTTTAGTTGCTCTACGGCCACGGCCAGTGATGCACTAGGAGCAAGTTTCCCTTTTTTCCATGTTTACAGCGCCGGAAGGCTTATAAGAGTGCCGAGAGTTTGTGACAATAAAAGCTTGGAGTTCGTCCATGGAGTCCGCTTGTAGTAAGTTTCGTTTCGACAGACTCGTCCTGTGTCCGGTTACTCAAAAAAAAAACCCCCCGGTAACCACTCAGCGATGGAAATGAAACTGGAAATTGGATTGTTGAAGGGTGCACTGGCCTTCCCAAAAAATAAAAAGCGGACGGTCACTCTGGTCGCGCTTAAAGATACCGCCTGCGCCAGCGTTTCAATAAAATGTCGCGCACAGGTTTCGAGTGGAAAGCCCCAGAGTGGACAAATCGGAGGGGACCCCAGAGTGCACTGAATAGTAAACATCATTAATAGGGGAAAGCAAAAGAGATACAGAGAGCGCGCGAGAGAGTGAGAAGAGGATCTGGTGGAAATGCTAATAATTTTCGTTTCGTTTTTCCCATTTTCTTTTTCATCTTTCCGCAGCTCGAGCCTGGTCGCCGTTTCCACGCTGCGGCCGGGTGCATCGGATCACATGAAGAAGGAGTTCCGCTCGAAGGCGAAGCAGCTCAGCCGGCTGAACGATCCGAACATCGTGAAGCTGCTCGGTGCCTGCCTGAAGGACGAACCAATCTGCATCGTGCTCGACTACAAGTACAGCACGGATCTGAACCAGTTCCTGCAGGAGCACACGGCGGAAACCGGCTCGCTGGTGCAGCATAATTCGTTGAGGTAAGCCATCGGTCGCCAGGCCACACGGTAGGGGCCACGGTAGGGAATCATTGGAACCGTCCGTCAGTCGTCTGTTCAAGGATTCAGGCTCCCTTTTGCCCTACATTGTTCCCGTGCTCGTTCGGCTCGATAGCCAAATGACGCGAACGACGTCAGCTCTTCGGTATTGGCCTTGGATAAACAGCCGTTTCACCGTCCCCAGCGCCACAACCTGGATTGGATGGCTAAGGATTTACATGTCCAACGTGTCATAAGCCGTCGGAAAAACCCGTTGATATTCGTGCGGTAGCAAACCACATGACGCCTTGACTGACGCGGTTTCTGTTGTGTCAGGACGTGAGCCCGGAACATGGGGCCCGGAGTCGCACCATAGGCCACCAGGGCTCCAGGTCCGTCCGTCATTCACATCTTATCGCGACGCCGACACACTCGCTCGTTCAGAACACAGACAACGTGCCTTCTTTTTGATCCCGGTAACCTCCGGGATCTGGTTCTCATCCTAAAGCCAACGAATGCGGAGGTTGATGACGATGAGCTGGTGTGGTAGTCGTGTGCAGCTAGTGGTAGTGGTGATCATCATCATCATCATCATCATCATCATTGGGTTTGTGCATTATCTTTGTAAGATTAATAATTGATAGCTACACCGCAAGCAGCAACAACAACGACAACGGCTGGCCAACAAAATGGCTACGGGCGGACACAAGACCTCCGTTAGTTAGATGTGTCCTCGGGTATCTGGTGCACAGTACCAACACCCGGACCGGGGCTTATCCGTTGCGTCCTGCTCCAGGGATGCGGGAACACGGACACAAACCACATTCTTCGGCATCGGCGAACCACTACCAGGCCAGCAGGATTTGATTGCAACCGAGGGTATTATAATATTACCGAACGGTCCCGGATCCGAGGTCACCACAGCGTCAGCGTATGGCATCGTCCATGACTCTTGATTGCTGCCTGGGCCACAGACCAGTCCAGCGGTCTCCAGTAGCTAGTGTGGGATGCGGCTTTAGTGATCCGAGAAGTGAGAAACGCAATGTACCTCCACCAGTATCGTCTTCCTCCTTCTGCGTGATGGTGCTTCGAGCAACTACTCGTGACATTGGACCGACTTTTCGACTCCTTCCTGCTGCTCCTCCTCTACGATCGTTGCTTCCGGCTTCTGACATGGGGCGCGTTCGAATGGAAACGGATTTTCATGACCTAGCGAGCGTGCTGGACTCTGGTGCAGCGCTACTCGCATTCGATAATAAACACGAAAGCTGCAAGCAAACCCCAGGACACATTCATATACCGATGCACCGAGGCTCGACCTGCGCACCTCGTACGTTAGGATGTTGTCGCTGTGTCGCACTAGAAGAGGGGTCAGCAGGGAAGTGGGAAGGGGGGAATTAAGTTTATAAATTTAAGGATTTTTGCTTCCGAACACCGAACGTCGACAAGCGACACTACGGCAGCCATAATGGAGCCACTCGACTCGCCTCACTCGAGTGGCACTGTGTTCTGTGTTGCTGGAGGAGGTTGGGAGGGAGGAATTCCATGGCCACTCCACGTGCATCGCATAACTCGGCGGTTGGCTCGATTGCCCCGGCTGTATGGCGCTAACTGCTTTAAGTAATTTACAGCTCGAGCATTTCCTCTCACTGTTTTTATTTCACAACTTTTAAACACCCTTCCTGCCGGTCCTGGGCTGGACTCTTGCACTCGCACACTCCTCCGAGTGGTGGTGTTCGAGTGGAAGGAAAAACTTTACGACGACGCAGCAGCAGCAATCCGTGAACACACGGGGAGTAGTGGTGCACTTTTGCCACCACCACGCAGGGGGGCCATGACGACAATGTGCATCC
>NC_064877.1:58078146-58080646 GCF_943734665.1 Anopheles aquasalis
ATAAAGCACCGGCGGGCACGTTATTTAACCGTTATGTTATTTGTTTTTCTTTGTATGAAATGCACAAAAACAAAAGGGACAGAGCATACCTGCGAAAGGTTAACAATTTATATTAATACTGGAACTGGAAGGCAAAACATGTTTGCTCCTCCTCACCTCACAAGCAAAGGACGCAGTCGTGACCTGGACTGCGGATTCTATTACTGCAGAATTGCGCTGCAGAGAGTGACCTGTTTCATCACTTGCTTGTCATGGCCGCTGACGTGATCGCTGCCTTTGAGCTTCAAACACACAAAAAACCGAACAAACGAACGAACAGCAACAGCCGTGCTCGCGCGGCACATCGACTGAAAATGGATGATGTGCTGAATTGAAACAATTCGTTCTGTAATCATGTACAACGCACAGCGTGAGCTTCCCGGGGGGGGGGGGGGGGTGAAAACGTACAATTTCCATCCATTATTCAACACATTCACGCAGCCAACCAGCCAGCCAGCCAGCCATCCGTTTGATGGTGGTCATGATGTCGTGGAAACTGTAGAAAAAGCTGCTACAGCTGAAAAAAGACACAGGCGGAAAAAATAGTATTTTGACGTCCTGCGCGTCCAACACTTTTCAGCGGAAAAGCGTTTTTCATTTTCTCCAGCCCAGGCTCCAGTGCGGCTGTTACTGCTGCTGCTGCTGCTGGGTTCACTTGTCGCGGAGCTTTCGTTTACCGTTCTGGGGCGGGGATGGTTTTGAATAATTTATTTATTTGCAACATGACACACGCTTTTTTACCTTCCTTTATTGCATACTCCACACTGTATGACTGTGACGCTGGTGTCCATTTGCGATGGAAAGCCATTGCTGGAGCAGCACTAGTAGCAGCAGCAGCAGTTGACGCGTCGAGCAGCCTCGGTCCAGCCTGGACTGTAATTTTGACAAATGTCATTTCACACAATTTTACATTTTGCTTCGCGGAAAGACCGGACCACGCCACACCACGTGTGCGTATTCACGTGTATGTGTGCCTGCGACTGTGTGGCTGCGGTACGCAACAGCGCGTGTACCGAATAGTAAATGAAACACCCAAACGTATGTGTGGTTGATGAGATGACGATAGGAAAGGGGTGTAAGTGGACTTTGTCACGAAATCGGCATTGCGCTGCCCTGGCTGCGGCATGGGCACAAACCATGCGACTCCACCCACAAATACGGGCGCACACAGGACTGACATGTGACAATTTAACCACATGTGTACAGCAAAACCGCATTTTCCTGCCGGCGACAGGTTATAATTATGAAATGCAACGTAGACTACCGTTGTGGCTCGCTCTGCATGGTTCCAAACAACGGAATACAAAAAAAAATAGAAGTAGAATGAAGTAGAATCCAATTTCTACCATTACCTTTTAGAAGTGCAGACTCTGGTGTCACTAAAACGCAGCCTGGTTTGAGTAGAAATGTGTGGAATCGATTGGAACTTCAAAGGGACTTGACAAAGAGAGAGAGAGAGAGAGAGAGAGAGAGAGAGAGAGAGAGAGAGCTAGAGATCATGAGAAGCAATCATGTTGGACAAACCATTTTAGAAAGCTCTTTGATATCTTACTCAAATAGACCAACAGTAAATAAGCATTTACATAACCAAACTGAAAAGTAGTTATAAAGTACGTACGTGACATTACCAACACTGAACACCATCGCTTATTTACTCAGGCCACATTCGTTACGATTACTTGGCAATAATCAACATCCCTGGCGGCGTGTGTGTTAAGCTTGCAATAATTTATTTTAATAATTTATCGGAAGGTCACACAAACCGGGCGCGCTCGGGCCAGGAAGCGCTGCAGCGGAGATCACAAAAAGTATGGTATCCGCCACCGCTTGGAGTTTAAGCTTAATTCGCTCGTTTGCCACTTCCCGGTTTCGGAAGATGGGACAGCAGCAAGGAAACAGTGGAGAAGGGTGGAGAGAATAGCCATCTGGAAACGATGGGAATCGCGAGAGAGCGAGAGAAAGAGATTGGTGAGAGGATGCCATCATCATCGTCAGCGGAGTCCACACCGTAGATTACGATAATAAAATATCCAATCAAGCAATATTGCACTGCATAAACCGGCTCTCGCACCCTTCGCACCAACATTGGATGCACTGGATCGTTGCACCGGGTCGCACCGCGGCTATGCGAAAAGCGATGCAAAGAGTAGAGCGCAGCAATGTGTTGTATCTTGTCGTCGTTAACCAAATTAAACCTTTGGTGGACATGCCAATGGGTGCTGGGCAACGGTGGACGGTGTCCGACTGTCGATGTTCATAATTCCGTTGGGGGGAAAAAGATGAAGAGCGGCTAATCCGGTCGAGTTGAGTTGTTGGGCTTAGGGTGCGGTGCGGTGCACTTTCGATTGCACAAATTGCTCGTCGAGTTTGACGTGGTAGAGATGCTTACTCTGCGAGTCACATCTTGCGAAAGTGGGTAAAAAGTCGTAGGAATGGTTTTGAATATTAGCAAAAATAACCT
>NC_064877.1:58090646-58105646 GCF_943734665.1 Anopheles aquasalis
GTTTAGCGCAAGCTTCCCATGAAGACGTCCACCGGGGAGACCAACTAACCAAACGGCACACATCTCACGAAGCAAAAAAAAAAACGGAAACGGGCAAGGCGTCAGAGCGGAAAAAGTGAATGAAGATGCAAGTGTGTGTGCGTGCAACGTGCGTGTGTATGGGTGTGTCTGTGTGGTGTGTATGTATGAGTGTGTCCAAACGTTTGGCACATTATTATCATTATTATCATTATTATCATTATTATTAGTATTATTATTATTATTATTGTAACTTAAATTCGAGTACGGTATAATGTCAACCTAGTGATAATCATCTTAGTTCGTAAGAAGAGCATTAAACCGCGGGCCGTACTCAGTCGTGAAAAAGTGAAAACCATATCGAAGACGCGTGCGTTGCAGTAGAACGTGCGTACGCGCACGTGTTGCAGTCAAACCCATCGGGACCCATCGATGCCTTTGCTCCTGCGGTTTTTCCTTCCGTTTATAACCCCGGGGAGGAGGGCTAAGGAGGGAACGCTGCTCAATGTGACTCAGTTGTGCACAGCTCCAACGACCTTTGTGAAGGTCCTTGGCGAGCAATCGATCCCACCAAAAACGAAAAAAAAGCGAACGAAATTTCGACAATGCCGTTCGATCGAGGCGATGGCGCTGATCATCGAAACCAAGAGTCATTCAAAGCCACGGCGATTCGTCAAGGAGAAAGGGCTGTTCGCGTTATAATCGCATGATTCGCGATGTACGCAGAACGAGCAGCGATGTGCTTGTAATATCAATCGCTTGTAGCATCTAAAAAGGCAGTAGCAGAAGCAGCAGCAGCAAAGAGAAGCGGCTGTATTATCTAGAGAGGAAAAGAGGCGCGCACTAGAGCCAGTAGATAGAAGGGTGCGCCAGCGGTGCTCGAAAAGTGAGACGAACTGGAAGGAAAGTCAACCGCAGCTAGTAAGTAGTAATCTATAGAAAAGCTGTTCGAACTCGCTGGTATCGTTGTTTTGCAGGAAACAGATGTTCTAATGAACAATCGGAGATGATTTAAAAGTATTATTATCTTCAAAAATTATGCAAAATATGCGTGCATTAAGCAAAAGCGCACTTTATTTGCGTTGCGTCCTTCGATCTGAGTTCCATTCCGTTCGACTTCATCTTTACCTTCATCTTTGTGTTTCATTCACTCCATCCCTAGTACTCTATCAAGCACTCAAAAACACACAAAACAAAACATACAACATCGTTTCTAGAATGGTAGTGGTTTAGGTCACAAAATTTCGATTTATATTTGTACAAAAAAAAACCCCTAGTAGGATGAAGGACTGTGAGAGCGCGTTGGCGAGTATAGAGTAGTGCATCGACCAGACCAGTCCTTAAGTTTAAATTTCACAATCCCGGTCCAATGGCAAAGGATAAGGACGCGTCCGTTCGTTCAGGTCCCGTTCGTTTGTAAATCTTTTAGCGTAGCGGCATCAATTGTAAATTATCGAAGGGCGAAGAGGGCTATAGTTAGCAACACTTGCTACACACAAACAATCACACATACACGCACGCAGACACACTGGCAGGCAATTCGAATTTAATCATTATTTAAAGTATCATCCGGCAGCTGCGGTGGCTGAAGGTGTCAGCAAGTAACACAAATCACATACCAATTTATGGAGCGACAGAATGTGAGACTAATAAAGTGGAAGAGAGAGAGAGAGTAATGTAAAAATTAAATTCATTTCGTTGAGCAGGTTGTTTTATGTTCCCGATTCATTCTCTTTTTGAGTAAAGAAAACGGTTATTTTCCTCCAAGGACTTTTGACAGTTTCGTGGATGTTTTTGTGTTTTCCAGGCGACATCTTTTCGGTTGTTTTGTTACACACATTATGACGGTGAGTTTTGTACAGAAGGATAACACGTGCACACGCAATCACTCAACAATCATCAGCAATGGATGAAACCTCTCCCATTCACGTATCTCATTTAACTTGCATTTTATCATTTTTTAACCATCATAACTCGTTTAATTTTTTTTCCATTTCATTGCCTTCTAGCTTTCGTTTGTTTGTCTAATTTTTGCTCTCCTTGTAGATGCCCCCGTTGAACCAATACTAGACCGCCACAGCGCGATTTAGCGCGTTGAGAGAGGAAACGCCGGAACACGGAATGCCCGCTGTCATACGCACTAATAGTGAACCTTGTCTTCCTCGCTGAACTTATTTGTAAAAAGTAAAACAAGCAAACAAACTTGAATAAGATTAACTTTCACCAATCGGCGGTGAAGGTGGTTTAGAGGCTCGCTAGCTGAGAAAACAATACCCAAAGAAACTGCTTTAATTCCGGCATCGCCCAATGGCTACGGTAGAAGTGAAGCCTCTTTCCCTTTTTCTACAAGACAAATTGACGACGGAGAGAAAAGTTGTTGGTTGAGTTTTCTTCTCGTATTTCCTGCTGGCGAGCGGTGCTGTTCCTTGTGCGTTGCTTTGCTGAAAACAATTAGGAATTCCTTTAAAAAAAAATAGAGAGATAGAAGAGAGAGGAGAGAATGCAAAACATTCTATTTATACTGCAGCCGGTGGCAAACCGTGGATACCGGTGGCCAATCTGAGCTGGGCATGTACAATCCAAAACTGCACCTACACAAACTCTCACTAGACACTACGTTATCTAATTCCGATGAAACAGCCTTCAGCCTTTCATACTTGCAAAATACGTACACAGACACATCCACACAAAAACACACACTTTTGTGACAATAAAAACGATGCAAAGATATGAGCAGCAGTGTCCATCGTGGAACACCGATAATCCGGACCCGGATGGGTCGATCGATGCTTCAGTTGTATCACCCTTTCTCCCTCTTGCCACCGTGGCACAGCACCGTACAATTCAATGCACGAATGGAATTATAACAGGAAATCTGGGAGCAGACCGATGAGAGGTTCCTCCCGTGGTGGCGTAGCCATGCTAACGAGATAACGAGAGAAAGAGAGAGCTATTTAGGATTCCTTCACCTGCATCTAGGAGTAGATTAGTAGAGGACATAGATTATGCTGCTAGCAAAAAGGGTAAAGTACGAAATATGGCAGATAAAGTGAAAAAGAGAGCAAGAGAAAGAGAGAGAGCAAGAGAGAGAGAACTAGAGAGAGAGAAATGCATCGAAAGTTGACTAGAAAACCTAAACAAAGTATATTTTCTTATGCAAACAATCGCACTAACAACGGATAGGACGCCGCAGTTCAATCGGAAAATCGAGTAAAAAAGCGACCATTTCCATGAGCTACACATAAACACATCTACATACAGATATTTTCCTATCCGTCACGCTTCGCCTTCTGGCAGCTTTTTAGTAAGGGAAAGCCGACAAACCGACCGACACATGCACACACAGCAACACGCTACACACCTGGCTAAACACACAGCACACCCAGTCCCAGTTCTCCGGAGTTGAGTTTTCATTTTTCTCTCCCAACATTTTTCCAGCTGCAGAATGAGTCCGATGTGATGGTGCGCCGCCTCCAGCGCCAGATTATCGTTTCACATGTTCGGTTGGTTGATGGTTTTATGATTTTTTACAAAATTAACTTTTCATCCACCCACAACAGGGAAAGGGGAGGTGAGAGCGAAGGAAGGAAACAACAAACGCTTTAAAACCTATTAGCAAACCACCGAGCCAGGCCGCGTGACCACGAGCAGCAGCAGAAACCGGTGCCAAAGGCAATCATTTTCATCTGACTTCCCAACACATCCAGAACACGGATTCTGTTGGCCACCCGGAATGCTTTTCGGGGGGTTTTTTTTTGTTATTATTCTTTCAGAAACAAAATTTCACGGATCATTGGAGAATCCTTTTCTGCTACGCCACGGCACTCACTGTGGCTTTTTGGCCCGGAAATGAAAATAGAAGATGAAAGTGGCCCCAGGGATGGAAATTCAGCCACCAAGCCAACAAGCCAGCTAGTCGCTGTTCGCCTTCTGGCCTGCTGGCAAAACAATAGGCCAATGCGGGGGGGGGGGGGGGGTTTGGGGAACCACAGGAAACACAACAACGTATGCTTGTACCCTACAGGCGGCTCAAGAGCATAAAAATAACCAAAAGAGAGAGAACGAAAAAACCACAGACTGAAAGGTGGAGGTCAAAGAAGCCAAATCTAAATTCAAAATGGGCCCGATAACGGCCTCGATTGGACGCTGGTAGCTTTCGCCACTTTTCATCTGCACATATTTGTTTCGCTTGTTCTCGGTCTGGGGATTTCGGTGGGGAGGGGTGGAAAACTCCGGCCACCAATTCCATGCATGCATGATCGAGCGCGTCCGGTCCGGTGAAATTCATATTCCCGATGCTTTTTCGAGCCCACATGCAACACACGACCACATGATGCCAACGACGGGGGACGGGGAAGGGGGCCTTTCGATCGATTTCAACCACAGCGAAAGCTTTGAGCCGTCGCCACCGCCGCCGCCGCCACTCGGTTCAGCGAGCATGAAGCGTGAAAAGCGAACATTCAATCCCGGTGTCGACCAACGAATCCCTGACCGTCCTTGGTGCTTCAAAGCGGAACCTCTGGCAAACTAAAACATTATAAAACCCCCGGCTACCACCTCACCCCCTCTGAAGGTCGAGGAATTTCTGTAGATCGGCGTTGCCGTCACCGTCACGCGGACGCGGTTGTCGCTTGTTCGCGTGCATCGCCGTCGTGGCCCTTGTTGCCCTTGGAGCATGAGCAAGACAAGGCTCTTTTTGAGGTCTTTGTTCGTGAAGTGTCCGGAAAATCCGGAAGGATTTCCCGTTGTGAGCACGAGCGTGCCACAGAAACGGACGAGAAAGGATTCTGGATTTTCTTAAGCCAACCAACACCAACACCGGCAGCAGCAGCAGCAGCAGGTTGTGTCCGGTTGAATGGCGTCGGAGTATTGTCGGTTCCGCCTCCCAAGCGGGAAATACAAAGTATCGCCAGCCGCTGGTAACGGGAGCGCACAAAATTGCAGCGCTGCATGCACAAGCAGCATAAATATTAAATTATAGAAATAAACTTTTTAATTAATGCTATCATACCCCACTTTGGCATTGGCGGACGGGCGCCCGCGACGCAATGACGAGTGGCAGTGGAGTGCCAGTGGAGCAGGAAATACAGAACAACTTACAAATTAGTACAGTGCTGGTCGCGTGCTCTGGTAGCGGAAGCGCAAGGAAGGAAATGCGGAAAGAATGAAAACTAACTTTCCTCTTCTCTCGCTCTCGCTCTCGCTCTCGCTTTCTTCTATCAGATTTTTTTTATGTGAAAATGTTCTGTTGCATCAATTTAGCTTGTTATTGTAGCGAAACAAACTTTGCAACCCTGAAAAGTCTGGAGCACGATAGCGGACCGGGCAGCGTGGATTGGACAGATTCGTTGGAATTGAGCCGCTTGGTGGTGGTGGTGGTGCATTGTTTGCCGGTTTTTGAAATAGTTTTGACACGAATTTTAAAACACCGTCGCATTCGACTGTGCTGCTCTATGAGCCCTGAAGAGGTTTCCGTTTTTGACTGATTAACCGAATTCGTGGTTAGCATTGAAACAAGTGACCTAAGGGGTTGTAGTGGAGACCAGATAAGGACTTCTTGGTAGAAAAGATGATTTTTTACGGCATCATTTCAATTTTATGGAGCAATGTTTCAATAAGCAATAAAAAGCTCAAAGTCCTGGCGATCTTCAAATACTTATGACTCTTCAGAGTGTCTCAGGGAACTGATACCATCAAAAGATCTGCTAAAAAGTTGGAAGAAGGTCAACAACTTATATAGTGCCTGGGTAATTCACATAAACCTCTGTGACTTGGACATTCCCCTAAAATACACCAGGCCTTGTATTTGCGCCCAACAGAAGGATTCTTAGGAGGATATTGAACCAAGTACCAGTAGTACTAATATGAAATGAGCCGTTTTGGATGAAGTTAAAAACATCTTTTTTAATGGAACAGTAAATCATATTTGATTCAAAGTACTGTTCATTGTTGGAGAGACATTTCATCTAACTTTCAGGTAGTTTACGGCGAGGTAGTCAAAAAATAGTTGATCTGGTGACCAAAACCAGTCAGACACCCAAATTTTCACCTCCTCATAGGACTTGAGGTGCTGCTCAACCAACGCGTGTGCAATATCTTCTTTCCAAAGCGGTCTGAGTTTGCACTTGGTGTTGGTCGTGCTCAGCACTAACCCGTGATTTTTTCATTATTCAATGTGATTTTGATTTTTTTTTTCAAGTATTTGATGCGAGATTCGCATCAGTTTTCTTAAAATGAAAGCAAAAGATTAATGCTTCCCGCATTTCGTCATTCTTTGAAACAAAAATGGTCATTTTCAACACGATGCCAAACTCGATCTGTCTTGATAAATGGTTTTCTGATATGAGGTATCTGTTAATCAGATGTCCAAACAACCAAAAAAATTGAGTTAAGATGCGCATACACCAAACATTCGTAAAAGCTCATTTCATATTGGTACACCTAGTATGTGAGGCACGACAATGAAGATGCTACACTTGTGGTATGGCTCAATGTCACGTAAAACTCGGCCATATAATGAAAATTGCAGACTACCCAGCCCATGTAACGTATTCGAGTAGCTTTGTAGACGGGCAGAGAAAGTCCAGATCGATAAGTAATGACAGTATCGACATTGATTCGGAAATTACTCAACTCGAGGAAAAGAAGAACTCGGTGTTCGATCTTTTGCGGTGGAAAAACCTCCATTCAGAAGTTTGAAAGCCCTCTGATACCCTGATAACTTTGAAGTTGTAAGTCATCAGACTACTTTTCGCATATTTTTGGACTTCCGAGAAAATCTTCTCCAAAAAACTACCCAAGCCACAGTCTGCAAACCTCAGAAACCACATCCAGCTCCAGGATTACTCTCTCCAAGGACCACGTGCCCCTAAGAACAGCTCAGCACCGGGGATAGGCTTTAACAGCAAGCGGTCGCTTCCCCTTCTGCCGTTTCCGTCTGTCCGGCGTCACTTTTAATCTTCCTGGACACCACAGCACTCTGCCCTGGTCACTGACGGTGACGGGATTAGAACCGCCAGCTGTCACCACCGCCAGGCACAACGGCATAAACCGCATTGGTTACGCATTTTCGATCCTAAAACCTTGCTCCTTTCTTTCTGGGGAAGGGAGAGGAACGCGCACAGACCGAATGCGGGGTATTAACAATGATAATGATAACTGTACTGATAATGCTTCTCCAGTCCAACCTACCACGCAGGAGGCGGAAGAAGTGAAAATGTGAAAATGTTTTTTTTTGTGTTGGTTTTTCCGCTCGAAAAAAACGAAAAAAAGGATCCAACACATTTTTCCCGGCGCCCGGCCACAGTGAAAAGTGAAAATTCATCGGCGGTATTTTAATCTTATCGCCCACCATTTTTCGGCCACACCAACACCACGCCAGAGCGACTTACCAAAGATCAACGGAGAGAGCGTGAGTGGAGAAAAGGCTGAAGGAATTGTAATTTAATTCCATGGCCTAATTCCAAGATAAAGACATTTTCCTCCCATGCCTGCCTTCCGGCCAACGGTTTCATTTCCATTCGCCGTTTCTCCGTTCACCAAATCAAAAGCAGCAAAGGCAGAAAAAACCTGGCACGAAAACCACCACCTCGAAGATGCTGCTCGCGCTTCAACCGCCATTTGCGCTCTTTGGTTTGGTCATTTTTCTTTCGCCGTTTTTTTTCTCTTCTCCTCTGTTTGCCTTTTGCGAGTTTTGTTGTTTGATTTCGAGTGGCCAACCAACCTGGAGCCCGTTGCGTTCGTTGTGCTGCTGGTTTTTTTTTGCTGACCGCGCTGGAATGGATTTCAAATTTGCTTGGCCAAAGAGATTGGGGCTCACTGGCTGGCTGACTGGCTGGCTGGCTAGCTGGCATCATTTTGTTTGTTCTTTTCCTTCCCCCCACCAAAGACGTTGGCGTGGCGCGAAACGAAAACGTTAAATAATATGCGAACGACCGCCACGTCGGCGACCAGCCCGGACTGGCAGTCTTGGCCACCGGAAGAAGCATAAATATGCGGGAAGGAACCCAAAAAATGGCCAACACTGGGCGCTTAGCGAGCACAAATCCCGTGCCGTGAAAATCCAACAGGCCTCCTCCTGTCTTGTCCTATTCTAATTTGGTCTAATTTAATATTTGGATCGCTTCTCTCGCCAAACGGTCCAGTGTTGCCGCACGCGACCTCCTTTCTTATCATCTTCGTGGCTTTGATGTGGCCTACCGACCACCGAGTGCCAAAATGCCAGCGAAGCTCGATTGGTAAGCAGCTTATCAGCGAGGAAAGGCCACTTCCACCGCAAACCTTAAGACAGAGAAGGAGCGTCATGGAGGAAGCAACAGAAGAACATCTTGCCAGCACGGATCTCGACAAAGAAATGAACAGTCGGAACCACCGGACGAATGTGTTTGATCTTTGAACGCTAAACATTGTTCCCCTTGGTGTCTGTTCCTTTTATCACGATTATCACGATCGTCTCAAAGCCCGATCTAGGCCGCTAACATAATTAGAAAGCCTCGACCAACGTGGCACTCTTTTAGCGGCAATTATTGACTACAAACCAACCGCCCGCCGGGCTTCAATCAACGAAATGCATGCTGCCATGGACGCGCAGTCGACGAGTGCGGTCCTGCAGGAGTTCTGCGAGAAGTGCGTAAATAGATAATTGATTTTCCACTTCCAAAGGGTCCACGAGATGGTTCCTAGGTGATGTGGCCCTTTCTGTGCTAAAGTGGAAGTTACCAATCGACCAATTACAACGGGGCCAACAACCATGGCGAGTAGTGCCCACGCGGAGCCACTCGATCATCCCTCGATGCTGCTGGTGGATCCTGGAACGGAGCGAGAGAACGAAAGATCCACATCATCCACCGGACGCCGAGGTCATCTATGTTCATGTCGATGATGATGATGATGATGATGGAAGATTTTATAATTTGATTCGCTCGCCATTCAGCGCTCCATGGCAGCGTTTTTGTGCCCGGAACGCCAGCTCCCTGAACAGGACGCGAACGCTGCGTAAACTGTGAGCCTGGTCCTTGCCCCCAGCGGACGAGACGGAGCGTCAATAGTAATCAAGAATTCAATTATGAAATCTCGCACCCACGGCGCTCACGGTGAGCCTTTCGATGATTCGGATGCGCATCGACGACGGGAACGGGAACTCCGGGCACATAATCACATCGCAATCATTTCGAGCATATCGAGGGCCGGCCGGCTGGCCGGTCGCCGAGTGCCAAAACCTTCAAATCTTGTTCGCACAAACACAGACCCCAAAGAGCGCTCATGGACGGTGTGATCCGGATGTATTGCATCGGCTACGGTGTTGCAGAACTCGCTGTCTATGCCTCTCGATACGCTCGGAAGTCTTGAGATAACTTAATTTACAATCATAATGCGCTCTTGCACCATCGCCGTCTGCATAAAAGGCAGGCAAAATGGGCTTTCATACGGTACGGCGTTCTGGACGTGCATTCACGCACCGAACGGATCATCACTAGCCTTTGCCTTTGTGGTGTAATGTGAGGTAAGGCGTGGCATCAATCCCGGGCTCGGGTTAGTTTGTGCTACTAAGCATACTAGCGTATCAGGCTCCTGTTTTCGATCTCATAAATACTGCCCCCCCCCCCTTTTTGGATGATGAACCGAGGCATTCAGGGCGGACCTGGTGGCTGGCTGACTGGCTGCACATCACATCCAACCTCAACGCAATTAATCCTCGCTTTGTTCGATCAATTCCGTCCCGTACTCAGGCGCTGCACGGCACTCATGGCGATTGCTGCTTGCTACTAGGAATCTTTTCTGTGGTAAAGTTGTTTTGATTTCTTCTCAGAAGTCCTTATCGCATGCAGGTGATGATGGCAGGATCCCATTAATTGTGTGTAATGCGGAGACTAAGGCTTTGTTGGCCTTTGGGTACTGAGTTTGATCTGCATTTTTATGTTCCTTTCATTGGCAGGGAGGTGCGAGGAGAGATTGAGAGGATTATGCAAATCCCATTTATAATCGTAATTCTTTTCTTGTACCGCATGGCAGATAGATTCCCAGAATTTGAACTACAACTGGATGCTTGTTTCTTCTTTCAATCAATATTGAATCCTGATAGTAAGAAGATTCGAGATAAAGGAAGATAAATGGACAATGGAAGGGTTTTTCTCTTGAACAGTATTGTACCTCAATTAGTATGTATTGTTGCGTTTGTCGGCTGCTCATTGCTGAAACCAAAAATGAATACAAATTCAATTGTTAATATGAGATTCATTTAAGAGGGGACTTCGGTATTTAATTTTTTTTTTGTGACACATATTTTCATCATTTTTCCCTGAAAGCTGATCCTTTCAAAAGTATTGTGTAAAACTTTTGGATCAATCGAGGAAAAACTGACAAAGATACAGATTTTTGAAAATCCGCGTTTCATACAAGGCTTCATACAGCCCGCTACTTTGAAGAGCGTTTCCCAAAACCAACGTTTTCAAAATCGGTGCCCATCGTACCGGCAAAACTACTGTGCCGAACGGTTTGAAATTTGTAACACATAATTTGAACCCTTTTTTCCGGCTAACCCCCTCAAGATATCATTAAAATTGTTGATACTTTTTTTAACAATTATGTAAAGCTCGTTTTAATTGGCAGAATCGCAAAAAGGATCACTTTTTTAACTTCAAAAATCTGCCAAAAATCGAAAAATTAGAATATCGACAAAAACTTGAAGAGACTACCTAGATAAACTTATCATCTTTTTAACAAGTACCGATTTGTATATTTCAAATGGCCCGTCATGTCGCTACGATGGGCACCGTAAAAAGTACCTTTGCGACGATACACCTACCAAAACTTGATGCCACGGATTAATTTTTCAATGAATGTTACTCAAAACAATACCAAACATTCTTAAAAAGTTGTGGATTAATATGCCTCTTACTTGAAAAAATAAAATTGAATAGTTACGCCACAAAAAATCGTCAAGCACGGGCCTTTTTCTGGCGCGAAAATACTGAAATACCCCTTAATTCTTTTTCAAATGTTGATCCAAATCATTGCGATTAAGTAATGAAATACTACTCCCTCGAGTGTCGTCTACTACAATCGCATTCTTGAATTGCAGGCCACAGAATAACAACAACCTGCTGCTCGTTGGTGATCTTTATGCTAGTAAGAATTAAATATTAAAGCGTGTTGTTCATCTTGCCTTTGAATGCTGCTCGTATTAATAACAGAATGGAAAATCCTATCCACTACACTTCCCAGATCAATTGACCAATCAACCATATTTCCTTGTGTTTGTCCTCGTTACTATTTGCCATAATTTTGGTTTCAACATCCTGGTTTGCCTATCACAAATCAAGCACACACAAAATGACACACGCAAACATACACAAGTACTCACTCAGACATCAAAGTAGGAGCTTCTAGTAGGACTTTGCGAAAACCTTTTTCCAAACAAATTTTCCTCGTGCCTTTGTATCAGACTTATCAGACCTACACGTGTCTCGACCAACTTGACTGAACAGCTCTTACCGCAGACACACGGAACCCTAGAAATGAAAGGAAAACTCGAAGCACTGAGCACCGCGGTCAAGCTATACGACGCATACGCATTGTGCTGCTGCCATGCCACAAGGTATTCCGAACTCCTGTTTCTTGGTGTTGTTACATGTGTTTTGCTGCTATCTACTGTGAATGTCCCTGTTCTCTAGAATTCTGGTTTTGTACAAAGGCGTTAAACTAATCGTAAGCAATAATAAGCAAAACTCACACTCACGATCGAAAAACCCTCTCTCACACCCCCAAACTGTAAATAAGATAAATGTGTATTGGAAGCAAAATGACAACTCACAGAAGCGATGCGGGACGTGTGATTGCGAAGATTGCGCTGGGCCAAACGGTCCAGTTGTCCACAGAAGAGGTTGAGCAGCTCCAGAGCAGCAGCGAAATGGGCTTTTTTCCTTAGGTTGGACCAGCATAAGTATAGAGCATAGATGTAATACTGCAAACACATGCCATCACCAGATAGGATGATGTAATCGATCGTTTCAACTGTACATAAAACGTTAAACTGACCGTTTATCAGCGAATCGCAACGTTCGAGAACCTTTGAAGTGACGAGCTAAACACTGACCACACTGAGGCACCAGCATCAACCACGCTAGCCGTGCTGGTTGACTGGCCTCATGTGGCAGCATGTAATTCCGTGTATTGTAAGGGAGAGAGAGACAGAGAGAGAGAGAGAGAGAGAGAGAGAGAGAGAGAGCAAGATTGGTAATGTTGTAGTGGAGCAGTAGCTCTACTATTTGCTTTATCATCATCATTGAATTGATAGCCACAGTCTCTCTCTCTTTCTCTCTCTCTCAATCTCTCTATTTGACACAAAAGCAAAAAGCCTTCGGTATCGGCACCGATACCGGACGATGCAAACAACAACAGGGACAGCAACAAAATGAATCCGGCAAATAACGGCGCATAGTGTATTTAATAGATAGCGAATTTGAGAAAGAGAACTGGTGAGACGAGAAGGGACGGGAAGCAAGTAGAGAAGAATCTAGATTTTATCTGAATTAAGATGTGCATTGCATGACTGCTGAATCGCCACACGGCATTAAAGCCACCAAATATTTAGGAAGTTTGTAAAATACATTCAATGGTGGCAATAAGCGGCACACGATCGTGAGGGATGTTCGGCAATGGCAACGTTCTATTAATTGAATCATGTTGAATCAACGCGTGTCCTAATTGTCTTTGTTGCAAAACACAAGCATCACTTATTCGTTCTCTCCATATCAACGAGACGAGCAGCGCGCGCGCGCGCGCGCGATCATATCACGAACAAACTATCCTTTGATATCGTGTTTTCGCTTTTGGACACTTCTGGGAAACACGATCAATGCAATTTGATCGCGGCATCGCATCGATTGTCCTGAATGATGCTAAATGATGAATGAATGAGTGAATTTTCTTAGACAGTAGTAACTATGAGTAACTGGAAGATGTTGCATTAACGTGAGGCTAAGGATATACCTTATACATAAATGAATATAGTGTAAAATACTGTAGAGCCGCGCTCTCAAATCCGACTTGATAATCATTTTTTATATGAGCGAGAGACCCCCTGGCGTGACCTTGTATAATTCTCAAGCTAACTCCTTCACAGACACAGCCACTAACACAAACACAACACAATTCACATCCATATGCACCGATACAGGCAGACACTTATAGGTACGCAGTATGACGCAGTGGAGGATCTACAAAAAAGCTCTCTAGCAAGTAACAGTCTTATACATAATGCATATACATATATACATATACAAAGCATAAATATAACGCTCTAGACTTGAGTAGTGTAGACCTTCGACCCCCTCGACCTTCCCGTGTCCTCTTTCCCTACCATCATCCCTTTTAAATCGGGCCTGAGCTGCGCTGGGGTCAATTAATTGCACACATCCACATTCACACTCAAAACACTCACCAAACAAAAACACAACTAGAACAACCTATCTTGTGCTTTGCATCCCTTTGGACAAGTCTTTGGACAAGGTTGACCGCCACGAGCGATGAGGGCGCCGAATGTTATGGAATGTCTTATACAAATGGTTGCACAGGGGGACAGGCCGGGGGACGAAATAGAGCATGAAAGCCTCCCCGAAAAAGAACCCGTAAGAAAATGCAACTAAACAAAACAAAAGATGGTATTCATATCTCCCTCACGAGTAGGAAATGGAAATCTTAAAGAGAAAAAAATTAAACCCAAAAAAAAAGAAACTACACGATACGGAATTTGCAGAAGAAGAAGATATAAACGTATTATTAAAGCTACAACTAGAAACTGGTAACTGGTAGCGGCGGGAAAGGGGAAGCAAAAAGGGAAGGCCGTGCAAGTCCTTTGCCCGCTCGCGAAGGAGGTCACTAACGTACTGTTTCATTGAACACAAAGACAAACCAACCAACACGCTGTTATAAGGACCAACAACACTCGTTTCGCTCACCTCACCCACCCATCGCCGGCTATCCGTCGCGGGTCCGGAGATCCGGATCTGGAGATGCACAAGCTGCAAGGACGGAACGGAAACGGCTGCTTGGGTGCGGCAAGTGGCGAACAACTGAAATAAGATAGCTTAAATACTATAGAAAGGAAAGAGAGAGAGAGAGAGAGAGAGAGGGAGAGCGCGCGAGAGAGAAGAAAATCGTGTAATGATTAATCGTTTATGACCCGAGTATGGACCCGGAGTAGGACCCGTTCACTTTTCAACGCTTTAGGGTTCGGTTTTAAAACATTTAGAACAAATTACGTAGGACTAGAAATCGCAAAGAATACAAAGGGAATCGCATTCGGTTGGCGCAATTAGTTTGGTTTGGGTTTTTCTTTTGCGGTAGCCTCATGACTGCCATTCTGTAAGCCAAATTCGTGGATGCGTTCTTCCAGTTTTTGGAGAGGGGGTCTGTCCTTTCTTCTTTGTGGTATTTGCGATTGCATAGTTAATCATTGTAATGATATGTAACTCAGCCAGTTACACGAGAAGCAAATACATGCCAGAGCGAACGTTGAATTCAGACAACACGTATCAGCAGCCAGACACTGTTAGATTTTTAAAAACAACCCACAGCAAGATAACCGGACTAGGATATAAAACTGAAGACAATGGAGGAAACAAAATAAAAAGCAGGAAAATCGGTTCCGAGTCATGAAATAGTTACCCGCAGATCCAGGAGGACATTCTGGAGATTTTGTGCTCTTCGAAGAGCACGCCCGCCATATCCTCGGAACGCTCTGTGCTCATCAGTCACCTAACTGAAAGAGAGAGAGAGTCTCGGAGGGAATAAATCCAAAAGAAAATGAGCAACAAAAAACCGTATGAACAAATTTAAAAAAAAAACCGATCATAAACTACATATTACGTGCACACTTCATCCCGAACCACCACAGAACACATACTCTCTGACAATGGAAATGTGAGTTGGAGCTGTTGATAAAAATGTGACACACACATGAGGAACCGGAAACCAATCAGA